>NC_064640.1:986679363-986982393 GCF_023864345.2 Schistocerca serialis cubense | reverse complement strand
TCATACCAGCTTCACCCATTGTTTTCTCTTGCGTAACAAGCCTCCCCCACAATGTCGTTGTGGAGCCAGAATGATGGTGTCCCATGCCTTGGTCGAATGTCCCCTTCTTTTGGCCCTTTGTACTAAGTATAGCCTTCCAGATTCCTTGTCTTTAATATTAGCAGATAATTCATGAACGATTGAATTGGTTCTCAGTTTCCTCCATGAAAGTGGTTTTTATTTTCAGATATAAAGTTTTGCTTTACTCCTGGAGCAGGAGCAGGATGGTTATGGTCGGGATTGGGGCCCCCTCTTTGTGTTTTATAGGTCTGGAACCCATGACCACTCTCCCGTGCAAAGACCACTCTTTTATCCCTCTGGTTTTTGAGATTGTATGTTTGGCCTACCTACTCTTTTGAGCCTTGCACTGTGTGTGCTTTAACTTCCTCGGCTTATAGTTTGAGCCTTCTGACTGGATCTGTCCACTTTTAGTGGACCCTCTCTCTTATGCAAGTAACTTCTGAACTGTGGGACTGATGACCAAGTGCAGCTCCCAAAAACTGCTTCACTATGTCTAGTGGGCATTAGTAGGAGGCCCAGAGAGGGGACTTACACAATAAGAGAGAGACTAATGTGATAAGAGGCCCTTTCCATTCACTGCTGCACTTCACTAGTGTTAATAAGGGTAATTTGTTCCACTACTAATAAAATGAAACTAAGTTTTGACTATTAAGTACAAAGGTACTGTTATTGAATCATGTATTCATTGCAAATTGCTGTACATGAATAACCTTGTATCTATCTTCCCATGTTACACTGACCCATAAAACTGCCTAGTAGCTGATGCTCAGGAACAACAGGTCGAGGTGTTTTACAGAAACAATTGTAATAACCTCTTTCATATAAAAACCACAGGATAATACCAAGCAGCACTAGTGCTAGAGGAATGGAAATACTACTGAACAATGTCACAGATAGCATATACTTCTGCCGGTGGCAATCTACAATGGGTGCAATAGCACAATCCACAATAATGTGTCATGACCAGGGCACACTCCTCAGCCACTGGCAATTACAACAACACACAAGCAACTTCTTGACAGCAAAGAACCGCTGGGTCTGGCGCCAGACATGTACACAACTCAATGCTACCCTCCCTCTCAACTCGTCCAAGTACTGGTCTGCCTTTCACCACCTCACAGGTAGCCATTCCACTTCGCATTATCAACTTTTATTACTCCCTCTTGCCCACATTTCTTGAACTGACTGATAACTCCATCCTGCCACTCACCTCCAGTTTCCAGAACTTGGACCAGTTACCCCCCTCAGATTTAACCACACCCATTACAGCACACAACATCAAACTCATACTCAGCCAAAAATGCAACACCACCCTTGGTCATGACTGCATCTCCTACCCTCACCGCAAGGAATCCCCCCCCCCCCCCCTTTCCTTCCTTGCTGTCCTTGCTACCTTGTATAACCTCATCCTCTCCACTGGCTTTTGCCCCGACCTGTGGAAGACTTCCTGAGTCCTGCTGTTACATAAACCCAACAAACCCCCCTCTAGCGCCTTTTCCTCTCGTCCCATCCACCTCACCTCTGTGTTCAGTAAGGTCTTCGAGTCCATCCTCTCCTGACATATCCATCACCACCTCGACCAGCACCACGTCTTTCCCCTTACCCAGTGTAGCTTCCAGCCCCCCTCCTCCAGCGACAACCAACTCCTTAGCCTTACCAGTTTTCTTTCCCTCCTACTTAACTCCTGCTGTTCCACTAACTTTGTTTCCCTCAACATCCAGAATGCCTATGGCTGTGTATGGCATCCCAGTCTCTTATTCAAATTCGAGACCAATGCCCTTCCTATCAGTTTTGTCCGTCTCATTGCTTCCTTCCTCTCCAATTGTCCCTCCTATGTCACTATCTACAATACCAATTCCAATATGTTTTATCCCACTGTAGGCATGCCACAAGTCTCCATCCTTTCCCCTCTCCCGTATACTGCAGTATTGCAGATATGCCCAAATCTCCCTCACCTGTTCAACTCCTCCAATTTGCTGATGACTCCACCTTGCTCCTCCTCTATCCTACCCTTTAACAGTTCCAATGTACCCTTCAAATCCACCTAGACCAGTTCATCGCTTGATGCAACCAGTGGCTCCTTCGCATTTACCCTTCCAAGACCCAGCCAATCATCATGAGATGTACTGCCCCCTCTTTCCTGCTCCACTATTTCCACCTCACCATTTATGGTCGTCCTGTCCAAATCATTCCTTCCCTGAAATACCTTGATCTCACCCTCGACTGTCACCTCACCTGGAATCCTGATCTCTTTACGATCCAACACAAAGCCCGCAATTGACTCTGCCTCCTGAAACAACTGTCCGGCCGGACATGGTGACTGCATCTTTCCACCATCCTTCACAGCTGCAAGTCCTTGGTCTGTCCCATCCTTTGTTATGCCAGCATTGCCTGGATTTCTGCCTCACCCAGATTTTATAGAACCCTCCAAAACCCTTGAACACCATGCACTTCACCTCGCTTTCCATATCTGCCTCCTATCCCTCACATGGGTCCTATATGGCCTCATCTGCTTCCCACATCTTCTCATTTTCATCAAACACATCCACACCCTGCACATCATCTGCAGACACAGTCCCCTCCACCCCTGGTATCTCCTATCTTCTTTACCCCGTCCATTGTCACACCTTTACCATTGTGTCCCACCCTCTCTCCATATCCACACCCTCCACCTCCTTTACCAACATACCTACCAGTGCCTACCCCTCCCAGATCATGAGCTTCACCCTGATATCTACCCCTCCTACAAACTATAATCCCACCTTCCCCCCTCCTCAAGGCTCCCTCTCACCTTCTTTTCCCTTCCCCTGAGAGATTTGTTTCTCCCGCCTACCCCTATTCCCTTTGCGGCACACTCCTTCCATGTCTCTGCGATCCCTCCTGGCTTGGTTTCCCTCTCCCCCTTCCACCCCACCCGTCATCTGTCCCTTGATACACCACCCAACCCCTTTTCTTTTCACCTCACATTCTCCAGCCCCCCTCCCCTCCCCCACTGTCCCCTTCTCTCACTGCCCCCTCCTCTCCCCTCTCTTCCCTCCTCTCAGGCCTCCCCTTCCTCAGCAGGTTTTACTCTTTGTCGTGTGTGCTCCCTCGTGTGCAGTTGTTTTAATAGTGCCGTTGTTCTGGTGTGGATTTTTAATACTGTGGCCAACTTTTATCTTGTGCTTGTGACTTCAGTGTATTTTACATGCTACGCACATTGCCAACTGCTTTTATCTTTATGTGGCCTGTTTTTAACTGTGTCTCCCAATAAAAGTCTCTGTGTAGGGGTATATTTTAACCCCCATTTTCTCCCCTGTTATTATATTTATTCCCATTTTTATCAGCTTTTATGTGTATCCTTCCATCTTTTTTACTGCCTCAGCTGAAGAGTTGCGGATTGTGCCACTGCCAGTCCTCCCCTGCCCATATGAGGCAGGGAAATGAAATCAAAATAAAGGAAAAAATAAAGAAAGCTGCAGCAGACAATTCTCTTCAGTGCACTGAGTCATGTACAGTCTCCAGTTACTGCTGTGTCTACAAGCTGCAGTGTTCATCTGTCATCTCTGAGACTTAGGCTCCATAGGCATAGAAGATCAGCTCTGGGCTCTATGTTGGCATCACTCAGAGGCACAGTGACAGGACATTAATATTTTAGATGACTTGTAATGACTTCAAACATCTAATTGTGCTGAATGTTTCACAAGGAGCAATACATTTAAGCTAAGTATTTCTTCATACTCAAAAACTATCATTTTATTACTAGTTGTTGGGAATACTTCTGATTAAAGAAAACCTACTCTGTCCTCCTGCATTCCCAACAAACTGGTGCATTCGGCAATTTCTGTTTAATACACCTTTTTCTCTACAGTGATCAGCAGATAGTGGAAAAAAGTCTAGTGCCTGTGCATAATAATTTACTGTGTATGTGGCCAATTTTCTGTTTCAGAAAGGCGAATAGCAGAACCTAATTTAATAGTATTTCTTGTTTATCATATTAATTTGTGTGATTCATTGTTTATCATTATGCCTAATGAGAACGTGAACTTACATTAATTATTTTTGTCTCAGTCACAACAGATGATGCGGCTCATGCCTGCTCTTCAAACACTGCTCCTTAGACAAGAGGGACAAAGCAATAAAATCACTGTGCCACCTTTTCGTAGTTATGATGAGAAAATAGATGACTCAAAAATCTACCTTCAGCAACTATAGCAGCACTTTTTGGCTGACAATATCAAAGATGAAGATCTTCAATAATTTTTGCTAAACTTGGTTTGGCATGGAGGCCTTCAGTCTCCTTGTCAAACTTTTTCCTTAGTCTGACCAGGACAAGTGCACTTATGAGCAGATTATTACATTGCTGCCAGACTATGACAGCTCAAGTCATTCTTTCGATGTAGAAAATGACCACAACAAACCTACAAGGAATGGCATACTGAACTACATGGTCTCACTAGAAATTGCAAGTTTGACTATTCAAGTGGAAAATCATTTGCTGATGAAATGCTCCGTGATGCAATTACTCAGAACATTTGTGATGAAAGAACCCGTTCTAAAATATTGCAGCACTGGAATCCAGATGTTGTGCAAATTCTCGAATCGTGGGAGACTTGTTATTCAGCAAACACTGTCATGCCATACGCTGGAATTGATGATGTTGACACAAAGTGCCATGGCAAACAGCTGGCAGCAAGCGCGGCCAGCCATGCTCCTGTGGACTGGCAGCAGAACAGCAGTCTCTTAAACAAGAGATGCTCTCACACAAGCATAGTCACCATGTGCATCTGCCGGAAATAAATTAAACCATGCTCACAATGCTTTGTCCAACATGTACATCAACTTTGTCCTCACAAAGACAATATATGTTTTTTCTGTAACAAACCTGGTCCTGTACAGCAAGGCTGCTCTCAAAAGTTACGTTTGCAAAAGCCTTCAGCACATAGACAGCAAGTGGAACGCACAGATATTAACGTTTTTAATGCCGCCGAAATTTCAAGTCAAAGCAGACGTCATAAATCTGCTACTGCTAATAAAGTGAAACCTGCCCAGAGCTCATCAAAAGTTACTAGAAGTTCAAATAAACTGTT
The DNA here is from genome assembly GCF_023864345.2 of Schistocerca serialis cubense. Lineage (NCBI taxonomy): Eukaryota > Metazoa > Arthropoda > Insecta > Orthoptera > Acrididae > Schistocerca > Schistocerca serialis. The sequence continues at coordinate 986,977,264 of NC_064640.1, read as the reverse complement.
CATTTCTCTGAAGATTGGTGAGGGCTACATGCAATTCCAACTGCACACAGGTGCATCTCTTAAATTACTAAATGCAGATACTTACAAACCGCTTGGCAGTCCGACATTGCTCCATTCAAATGCATGTGTGATGACTTATGATGGTGCTAAACTTGACATTTTAGGAAAATGTGTCTTAAATGCTTCTTATAAGAACACCACAAAATCAGTGCCATTTACTGTCCTTCGTGCAGCTTCCAGTCCAACCATTTTTGGTTTGGATACTTTTAATCTCTTTGGACTAAAAATACTAGACAATATGCTGCATCTGGCTCCTCACACATATTTTACTGGTGTTAATGCCTTATGTGATGAATTTCAAATTTTATTTGATAGATCTCTGGGGCATGCAAAAGATTATGCTGTACACACTACTCTTTGCCCACACGCACATCCAAAGGTTAGGGTGCTCCCTGTCCCCAGTGGCGGATACAGAAAAACCTCAAGGAGGTGTCACTAAAGATATCTTGAGCTACCTTTACTTTTACCATAATGAAAAATAATCAAGTCACATGCAAAGTTTAAGAAAATTTTATTTAAACTGATTTTACACATATACAAGACAATCCCATCTTATGATATAAAAAAGTTACAATTGCCCATGTCTACTACCCCTGGTTATTAACTTAGTATTTATGAAGTAACAATTTCCATAACTTTTATTTGGAAACTAGGCTAACCAATCTCATAACAAGCTTAGGATATGGTCAGGAGTTTCCTTGTGGACATTTGTGCGCATAATTGGAGACGATAATCTCCATGTTGGCTTGGGGTCGGTGATCTTTCATCCAGATCATAGCTTCACAAGCAATTCTTGTATTGTACGGTATATAGGCTTTCTATATCAGCACCAAGTTGGCGAGATTTTGTGAAAACCAAGTGGGGATATGGACTTATTTTTGTGGAAAATACATGAAATGACCTGATTTTGTGTTTGACAGGCTGCAGGAAAGGCATAAAATAGGAAGGATGGACACTGACTTCCTTTGGTGTTGGACAGGTGAACACTGGTAAGGCATCAACACTTTTGTGTTGAAAGGTGAGTGTGACAACAGAAATTCTCAGCATCAGGTTGGCAACTGAAAAATACAAATTATAGGGTTCAGCTGTGAAGTCAGAGAATGTGAGGTGTAAACCGAAGTCATCAGTTCAGATGCAGAGGGAAAATGCTCCTCTGAAGCTCAACACATTTATGTACAGGGTGACAATTATTGAACTATATGAAATAAAATCATCATAACTTCTGAACAATTTGTGTTAAGAGGTTCAAACTGCACAGTTGGCCTCGGGGCATGATGGGAATTAGTATGCACATTATGGTTTGGTTTAGCGATGAAGCTCACTTTCATTTAAATGAGTTCATCAACAAGCAAAATTGGTGTATTTGGGGGACTGAGAATCCACATACGGCGATTGAGAAGTCTATTCACCCTCAACGGGTGAATTTTTGGTGTGCAATCTCCAACCACAGAATAATTGGTGCAATAGTCCTTGATGTCACAGTGACTACTAAACAGTAAATGAAGGATTTTCAAGATGATTTCATCTGCATTATCCAAAATGACCCTGATCTCGACAAGATGTGGTTCATGCAAGATCAAGCTTGATCCCACTGAAGCAGGAGTGTTTGATGTCCTGGAGGAGCACTTTAGGGACCGCAATCTGGCTATGGGGTACCCAGAGGCCATTGGCATGGCCCTCGATTGGCAGCCATATTCTCCAGATATGAACACACACAACTCCTTTTTGTGGGGCTACATTACAGGCGAGGTGTACAGCAATAACCCTAAAATCATTTCTGAGCTGAAAACAACCATTCAGGAGATTCTTGACAGCATCAATGTTCAGACACTTCAGCAGATCATGCAGAATTTCGCTTTTGTCTGTGTCACATCATTGCCAAGGATGTCCGGCATATCAAACATGTCATAACCTAAATCCAAATATGTGTAGCGATGTTTGCATGTTGAATAAAGTGTGTGCACGCCATAGTTCATAACTAATTTACATTTTTTTCATATAGTTCAATAATTGTCACTCTGTATAAGAAGAGGTTGTCCTGTGGTGAAAATAAATTCAATCACACATGTGGCACAAGCCTTCTGACTGGATTCCTTCTATCAATGTCCTATTAATGGTGAATAGGTGTGCTTATATCTTAGTCATAGTCCCAAGAATATAAAGCTACAACAGCTTTGCAGGGGCATATGTAACTGCCTAGTAGGTGGTGGTACAGGACCAACAGTACAACTTGGCATCAACTTCATATTGAATAGGTATATTTAGAGAGTGTCCATTTCTCATGGCAGTGTTTCATAGGGGGAGGCTGGTCATTACAGTAGGTAGAACACATGATGTCTCAATGTTATAGGCTGGAACAGAGGAGACAGTGTATTGGTATTGGTGGGAGAGTGTAGCCAGGGACATCCGGCAGAACAGATGACTGCGGTTTTGCCTCTGAGGTAATGGTGCTACTCAAAATGTGTCACAAATGGTCCCATCTGTTGTGAGTATGATACCACGTCTCTGCTTATCCATACATTAGGCAGGTAATACTAAAACCAGTGGCCAATTCCACAGTTGTAATTGTTGGTATCATCTTGTACCTTTAATTCAGTGTAATTAGTGCATTATGCTAAGCTGTCAGTATCTCATTAATAACATTGTTTTGATCCAAATTCAAAGTGGCACTGATGTTGGAGTTCCCATCAGTAATATTCCATGCTGATGCCTGTAAATTTCTCTTGACGTTTCAAAAATTTCTTCTGTAAATTCATGATTTGCAGAGCACTTTTTGTTTACATTAAACCATGTTTTGGTATATCAGTGCCACCTGGTGATGGTTTTTGCAGCTGTACTCTCTGCCCTGGACTGCATGCCCATTCAGGTCTCATTCTAATGTTATAGGTTAATAATAGTAAATTTTATACATATGCCATTTCACTTCTGTTATAGCAAGGGTAAACACAATTAATGGAACATAGTACTTTATAGAGCAACATGCAAGATACAGGTTGTGCATGGCACTGAACACATTAACTGGACAACAGTAATACAGTGTAAAGAATAGGCTAAGCACTCATTTGTGATTGCTTAAAGAATGCTGTTTTGTTGGTGCCTCACCAGAGCACACCATGGAGCTGACCCAGGTGCCCTCTATAATTGGGCCTGTGAACTGTATTTACATGTACTCAGAAATTGCATGTGTTGTGAGTGAAGGTAAATCGCTCCTCCCTCCTAGAGCATGGGAAACCCACACACACACCTACATACAGAAAATACACTAGCCACAGGAAAATGTGTGGTATAGAAAAAAGCACCAGAACCAAAAACACCCTTGAACCCTGAAAAACAAGCTGAGTTCACAAGGTACTGAGATTACAAATCACGGAAAACATCAAGGACAGCACTGATGTCCATTTCATCACCTCAAGATGGTGGCTGCTGCTGCAGCATGTGGCTGGCAGGCACCAATGAGTAAGGGTAGAAATGATGAGGAGGCCGGTTGATGCGCCATCCTCCCTCTTGTGAGAGGCTGTGGGGCAGAATGGGGGACAGTGTGTCCATAACGACATCCTCATCGAGTTCAGTGGTTGGTCCCAGAGGCCTCAAAGGGTGCTTCGAAGATTACAGCCACACAGCACCCAGCTACTAAGGTGGCATCAGCAGCTGCGGCATCAGATGCAGCAGGGGCTGCACTCGTGACAGTATTCGAGTATTGGGGACAAAGGCAGGAACCCCAGACGGTGATCTGTCAGGCAGTGACCCTTCTACGGCACGAACTGGATCATCTGTGACACAGGAACAGGCATTGACGGTGGTGTGGGGCAGGGGAGGTGGTGAGCCCTCCAGAACAGGCCCCGCCAGTTGAAATAACAGTGCATCTGCCCATCAGGAGCACAGACTGTGCACAGATGCCAGCTCTGGTGGCACTCAATGATGGCAGGAACTCAGTTTGGCCAGTAGCTGAAGCCACGAGCACAGACAGGCACACCCAGCTGGAACCTTTGCAGAGCCAGCAATGCCAGCAGATGCACTATCAGATGCAGCAGGTGAAGGAGGGTCCACGGTTGACATCCATGTAGCATCTCTCCTGGGCTCTTGTCACCCACTGGAGTGAAATAGCAAGAACTCAAAAAATGGTCTAAAGCTGCTTGGAGTATCTGCCAGATATATACCTCTGCATCCGAGTTTTATACATATGAATTACTAGACAAAGGATGAAATGGGGGAGCTTTGAGGTGATGAATGTCAGTAGCCTGGCAAAAAGATGCAAAATCTCAAGAAACAAACTGGTGCCTGTTATCAGGTACCATGGTATACAGAAGACATTCAATTGCAAAAATTTTTGACAGGGCCGAAACAGTGACCACCACGGACATGGATGGACAATGTGCCATATAGGGGAAACTTCGAATAGGCAGCAACTACAATAAACCAATACTGATTTAGGAAGGTCCCAGCAAAACTGACATGTAGATGCAGCCAAGGGTGTTGTGGTATTGACCAGAGGGCAGATGCCCCACAGTACCACCTCTTGCTCAACACAGTGAGTGCAACTGGGGATAAGCTGCGTAATGTCCCCATCTGTGCCCAGTCAATACACGTGCCAGCAGGCCAAAGCTTTGATGTGAGAGGTCCCCCAATGATAGACATGCAAAAGCCGCAGTACATTATGGTATAAGGAAGCAGAAATCACAACCTGGGGAGTTGCGTCCTCCATAGCTAACAATAGAACCCCATGAAACACATAAAGGTGGGAGAAGTAATTATGCAAGGGATAACAGGAGAGGAAGAGAGCTGACTGGTGCAAACAATGTCCTACCTTGTCCATCACAGAAGCTGAGGGGCTAAAAAGAGCAACCAACAGCTTGTGATGCTTGATTAAATGGAACTTAGAACCATACAAGAATACGTGAAATTTCTTGAGGGAGAACACAATCACTAAAGTCTGCTTTTCAGTCTGAGAATACCACTGCTGAGAAGGAGTTAGTTTTAGCAGCATAAGCAATGCGCCATTCACACCCGTCGACATATTTGTGTGCCAACACTGCGCTGAGAGGCATCTGTAGCCAACACGAGATGTTCGTCTGACTGAAAAGCGGCCAGACACAGGGAAAATTGAAGCTTAGGTTTAAGCAAACTGAATGCTTGGTCAGAAGCTAGGGACTAGAAAAACTGCACATTTTTACACAAGAGCATGTGCAGTGGCTGAGCAACAGTTGATGCATCTGGTAAAAACTTATGGTAGTTCGCAACTTTACCTAGAAATGCTTCTAGTTCCTTAACAAAGGTTGGCTAAGGCAAAGCCACAATTGCAATGATGTGGTGACACAATGGCTTGACCCCTGTGCAAGAAACCTCAAAAATCTAGGTATTCAATTCATGGCTGAAATAACTAAGATTTTGCAAGGTTGCACTTGAGACCCACAGAGTGCAAAACAGAAAATCCAATTGGATATTGCCAAGGTGGTCTTCATTGGAAGAACCTTAAACAATGATATTATCAAGGTAATTGATGCAGTAGGTACAGAGGCTGTCAGCTGTTCTGAAAAATGCTGGAAAAATGCTGAAAAATTGTGGGCACACTAGTGATGCCAAAAGGCAAGCTTTAAGGTTGGTATAGGATGAAAAGTGTGTTGCCTCATCCAAGGCAAGCTGGAGGTACGCTTACAACAAATTGGTCCTGGAAAAGTAGTGGCCACCTGACTATTTTGCATGCAAGTCATCAGGTTGAGTCAAAGGGTATGTATCTATTACAGACTGTACATTAATTGTGACACCGAAGTCACCTGAAGTCACTACAGAGGTGAAGCTTACCCATCGGGTTCTTAATGATGACCAATGATGTAACCCATTCACTGGAAGAAGTTGACTGAATGACATCAAATGATGTCAAATGGTCTACTTTGGCCTTGACAGTCCTGCAACATGACAGGCACCTGATGTACTCCCCCCCCCCCCCCCCAAAAAAAAAATAAAATAAAATAAAATAAAATTGCAGAATTTGAGATGACACTAAATTTACCTCATCGGCAATGGAGAAAATGAAAGCATTAAACACATCTAACAGGAACAGGTCTGCAGTATGGGAATGATTCACAACAAGGAAGGTGAGAGGGTGAGCAACAGATTTGTGAGAGACAGGAGCAGAGAACTGAGGCAGGATCAGAATCTGTTATTTATTGTAGCTAGCCAACTTCTGTGAGTTAGGGGGGAGAGGGGAAACCAAGTCCATGTACATTTGAGTGTTTACTAAAGTCACTGCAGCTCCTGTGTCCACTTGCATTTTTAGCAGTTTATTAAACACAGGCAAATCAATAGACAATTTGTTTGGGGAAACAGTCATTGTAAAGATATACACTGAAGAGCCAAACAAGTTGATACACCTGCCTAATATTGTGTAGGGTGCCCTTGAGCACACAGAAGTGCCGCAGCACAATGTGGCATGGACTCAACTAATATCTGAAGTAATGTTGTAGGGAATTTACACCATGAATCCTGCAGGGCTGTCCATGAATCCATAAGAGTACAAGGGGGTGAAGATCTCTTCTGAACATTACATTGCAAGGCATCCCAGGTATGCTGAATAATATTCACTTCTGGGGAGTTTGGTGGCTAGTGGAAGTGTTTGAACTTAGAAAGGTGTTCCTTGAGCCACTCTGTAGCAATTCTGGATATGTGGGGTGTCTCATTGCTCTGTTGGAACTGCCCAAGTCCATTGGAATGCACAAAGGACATGAATGGATGCAGGTGATCAGACAAGATGCTTATGTATGTGTCACCTGTCAGAGTCATATCTAGATGTATCAGAGGTCTCATATCACTCCAACTGCACATGTCCCACACCATTAGAGTGTCTTCACCAGCTTGAACAGTCCTCTGCTGACATGAAGGGTCCATGGATTTGTGAGGTTGTCTCCACAACCATACATGTTCATCCACTTGATACAAATTGAAATGAGACTCGGCTGACCAGGCAACATGTTTCCAGTCATCAACAGTCCAATTTCAGTGTTGACACACCAGGGCAAGAAGTAAAGCTTTGTGTCATGCAGTTATCAAGGGTACACGAGTTGGCCTTCAGCTCCAAATGCCTATACTGATGATGTTTTGTTAAGTGATTTGCACACTGACACTTGTTAATGGGAAGCACTGAAATCTTCAGCAATCTGTGGAGGGGTCGTGCTTCTGTCATGTTGAACGATTCGTTTCAGTTGTCTTTGGTCCCGTTCTTGCAAGATCTTTTTCCTGCCACAGCAATGTCAGAGATTTGATATTTTACTGGATTCCTGACATTTACGGTACACTCATGAAATGGTTGTACGGGAAAATCTCCACTTCTGTGCCCCATCACTTGTGTGCCGACTATAACATCACATTCAAACTCACTTAAATCTTGATAGCCTGCTATTGTAGCAGCAGTAACTGATCTAACATCTGTGCCAGACACTTGTTGTCTTATATAGCTGATGCCTGTTTATATATCTCTGTATTTGAATATGCATGGCTATACCTGTTTCTTTGGCACTTCAGTGTAGTTTATGTCCATTGGTACTATAGTGTCTGCCACATTTGAAGAGGAGTTAAACACCAATGCAATGTGGCCTTTCTTTCGATGCTTGTAGCAAACCATCAAATGCTTAGGACATGCAGCACACTCATATTTTACAAAGCAGTATGAGCAAGGTGGAAGGGGGCCACATGGCTGCTGCTGTGACGTGGCTTGTGCCGCTGTGGTCATAACTGATGCTGCCCCATACAATGCTGAGTTGAAGGCTGTACTGGTGCAATGCCTTCCCTGTCATCCTCAACACTTGAAGCATGTCAAACAGGGGCTGACTGAGCAACTTCTGATACCTCTTGCCAAACAGCAATCTGATCGCCTGCAGCCCGTGTACTGTGCTATATTGAGCAAATCCGTAAGCATCAGATTCTCACTCTGAAGTGCTTTTTCGCAGACTTCCCTATCTGGGGACAGACAAATAATATCAAGTACATGTGATTAACATAGGATTTGTGATGGGTACGTAATTTATTTGCTATGCATTATCCAACGTCTGGAAAATTATTCTTTTACAGCATTATAAAATTCTACTTTTAATGTTATTTATCCTTTGTTACATTTGAAGATTAGGTGATGACACTAAGCTTATGTTGAAACAGAAAACCACTCGAATTTCACATAAAAAAATGGACAATGGGTAGTTTGGTGAAGCACATTGTTTAAATAAAGTTTCTATCAGCAGCCTTCTGTGATAGTCATGATTTTTTGTATATCTACAAGCTGTGGGGCACAACCTCCTAAAAACATATTGGCATCTGCCTTGCCAACCAAAAGGTGCCATCCTAGTATACCAACAGACAAAAATTTTTCAGTTTGGTACACAGGAAGTTGATGATGCTCAGTTGACCGAAACTTGTTGTTTAAATAAGGACATAATCAGCAGTGCAAGGTGGTAGTCATAACATTTTTTTTTTTTTTTTCAAATTTCTATGAGCTGTGGAGCACCACTTCCAGAAAAGCAAAATTTGCTTTGCAAGAATGTCAACGGACAATGCATTTGAATTTGACATACAGCAGCCACGTACAGCAACCAGATGATTTTGAGTGGAGCAAAGAGGTTTGTTTAAATAATGATTTTATCAGCAGCTCAAGGTGGTAGGCATGACATTTTTAATACATCTACAAGGTGTGGGGCACCACCTCTGAAAAACTATTGGGGTCTGCCTAGTGTAATGCAATCCCTTACTTAATGTCCAAATATTATGAATAATTTCAATATTTATTCTCACATTCTATCAATTGTCTCAAAGTTTAGACAAAGTTTAAATTATTTGTAAGACAAAGTGCATTTTATTTGCAGATAAATAGTACTTAATTTGTAAAGTTGATCTCACCGGCAGGGTCTTCCTTTGTTTCTGTATAACCTATCATGAAAAGTTTGTCCAGCTTTCATTTAAATGACAAGTCACTGAAATGTTCTGTTGCTGTTAACAATTTTCTTCTTTTATTTACATATGCTTGAAACACATTTCATAATCACATAATTAACGCTTCTTCAAAAGCTCATTGTGCAACTCACTTATGCGATACAAAGAACATAGTCAGAGAGTAGCATGTGTCAAACTCTACAAGTTCTAGTCCCACTCTGACGCATTAGACACAAAAAAATTGTATATATATTACTAACCCAGCTTCCAGTACCTTCTACAACAGGAAAGAGTCCAAATTAGCATTGACATGACTGTCTTAAATGAAATTTATTTTTCAGATTTAATTTAAGAATTGTTTTCTGAAAATAATTACTTAAGTAAAGGTCTGTAGGACTATTGAGTAATAACAAAGGTATCAGATTTTGACAATATGAAACATGGGAACTTTCTGTTAATTTTAGAAGACTGATTACATCATTGAAACTAAAATTAGAAATTTTTAAAGAAAACTAAAACATAAAACACTGTCACAGAAGAAGCTGAGTAGCATCATGGTTTAGTGGTTATGATACTAAGCTGTTGCATCGAGGGTCATGAGTTCAAAACTCACCCGGACTGTACAGTTTTAATTTATATATTCAGTTCGAATACATTCTAGAAGTATCCACAAATATCAGTATTCATTGTAATGGAATGTTATGTAGCTTTATATATACTGTATGTGTTCTGGCCAGAGGCAGTTTCCTCCGCACTCTTGTACATGCAAGTGCTGAATAAACCTCCGTTAAGTGAAGTTAGTGTTTGTCATTCATCCAATTACATCTTCTTCTACGTGACATTATTCTGGTGGAGGCACTGGGTATTGGAACTTGTAATGGCGCACATTATCGATGACACATTGGCTCCCATCAGGCCACAACAGAGGCGCCGTTTATGTGGCGAGAAACCAGAGTTCGAGCCATATTCAGCAGATCACAATCTACTGGAAACAGGAGCAGATGAGGATGTTACAATGACAGCAACTGTGTGCCACCATATGAGACATCCTTCCGGGTGATCTGGTGATGATGGCCAAGATCCAAACAAGTGGCTGAAGGTATATGAGCACACAGCCAAATTTAACAAATGGGATGACACCGTGTGCTTAGCTAATGTATTTTTCTCCTTGGAGGGCACTGCCAAGCAGTGGTATGAGAACAATGAGGAGAAGTTCACAAGCTGGGAAGTATTCCAGGTGGATCTGCACAAGTATTTCAGCGACACCCAATGACAGAAGTGCAAGGTTGAAGATAAATTAAAGTGCAGGGCACAGCGTCCAGTAGAAACTACAGCATCCTACATTCAAGACATCTTGGAGAGGTGTAAAATAGTGGATCCTAGAATGAAGGAGGAAGATAAGGTGGCACATCTCATGAAGGGTGTTGCTGAGGACATGTATCAAGCCATACTCCCAAAGGAGGTTTCGACAGCAGACGACTTCATAAAATGGCGCCAGTATATCAAGACAATGCATCAAAAAAGAATTACACGCAAGAAGTTTGAATGGCTTCCGAACATCGTATTGATGTCTGTGATGGATGAAGCAACTGATTTCACAAGTGTTCTTCATCAGATAGTGAGAGAGGAAGCTCAGATGGCACTTGGATTGCATGGCAAAAATCTGAGACACTTCAACAGGTCATAAGGGAGGAAGTTGAACAGACATTGAACCCAGTCTCTTGTCCTTAATTTCCCTTTAAAACAGTGAAAAAGTTGAGACCCAGGAGGAGTTACATTCCTACAATGCCGCATAAGGAACCTGTTTGGGCACCAAGGAAGACTGACATCTGGAGGATCCAGGATAACCAACCAGTATGTTTCCACTGTGGACAACCAGGACATGTGGTGCACTATTGTCAAGAAAGGTGGCAGATATTTGATGACACCCGCGCCACAAGACAGCAGACTGGTCTTAGCCGACGCCAACTCCGGGACTACGAAGATGAACAAGAAGATGTGGGTGCAGGACGACATAGGTCACCATCACCACAAGCTAGCCGCTGGAGAGGACGCTCCTCGACATGCTGATCAAGGTCTCCATCACAGTTTAGAAGCTACAGCTGATCACCCAGTCGCTGCAACCTGGGAAACTAAAGGGTGCGACCTTCCTCGGAGGTGAGACCGCCGAAGAGGATTGCCGACCAGCCCAAGCTCTTGTGGAGTCTGGAGCATCATATTCAGTCATTTCGGAGAAGTACCATTGCCAGTTGCAGAAAACCATATTCGTTGACAACAAAACATCTCTGCTGAAGGTGGCTAATGAGAAATATGTAAAAACTACAGGAAGATGTACCATTCGTATGGTTATAAGTGGTCATACACAGCCCTTAGAATTCATCGTCTTACAAGAGAGTACTCATGACATCATTCTCAGATGGGACTTTTTGAAAGCTTCTCAGGCAATTATAGATTGTGGTCGCTCGAAGATTCTGTTACACGAGATGAGATACTGTGGACAGGAAGATGCATGTCTGAGTGTGTGGAGACTGTGTGTGCTGGATGAAGTGATCATTCCTGCAGTCAGCACTAGAAAGGTAACTGTCACATGTCATGCCATGCAACAACCCATTGATCTTGTAGTGGAATGTAAGAGAAGCATACCACTGAAGAATAATTTGGTCATCCCAGCTTCTGTCATCTCATTTGAGAATGGATTCGGTGAACTGTGGATGCCATTCTAGTATACCAACAGACAAGTCTGCTCCAGTTCGATATACAGGAACCTGATGATGGTTAGTCACCTGAAACTGGATGTTTAAATTAAAATTTTATCAGATCTCAAAGTGGTGCTCCTGACATTTTTGAAATACCTGTGAGCTATGAGCACAACATCCTGAAAACATATTCGGATTTACCTAGCCAAGCAAAATGTGCTGTCCTAGAATACCAACTGGCAAAACTGTTTCAGTTTGGTATACATTACACTGATGGTAGGTCAGCTGACTGAAACTTGTTGTTTAAATCAATATTTTATCAGCTGCTCAAGGTCAAAGGCATGAAAATTTCTAAATAACCATGAGCTGTGGGACACCATCTCTGAAAATGTACTGTGACATGCCTGCCAAGCAAAACATGCCATTCAAGTATACTAAAGGACAACACTGTTTCATTTGATAAACAGGAACTTGATTATGGTTGTCAACTGAAATTGTTTATTTGAACAGAGAGTTTAACAGCACCTCACAGGTGTAGTCATGACATTTTTTAAATATGTAGGTGCTGTGAGGCACTGCATCCTGAAAATATATAGGGCTCTGCATAGCCAAGTAAAGTGTGTCATCCTCATATACCAACACATAAAATTATTTCATTTTACTACATAAGATCTGTATGATGCGCAGTCATCTCAAAATGGTTGTTGAAATGAAGATTTAAGCAGCATCTCAAGGTGATAGTGGTGACAATCATCTAATGTCCACTTGCTGTGGGGCACCAATACCTGAAAATATATCAGGATGTGCATAGTCAAGAAAAACTTTCTGTCCTAGGATAAACGAATTCTTCACCAGGACATGAAGGCCCAAGGGATGTGCTCCAGCTGCTGTGTCATCATCCACTTATCGGCATCATGGGGATGCAATCATCTAGTATACTAACAGCCAAAACTATTTTATTTTGGTATAAAGGAAATTGGAGATGACAGTTTGACCAAAACCAGTTGTTTAAATCAAGGTTTTGTCAGAAGTTAAATGTGGTACTCACGATAAATTTCAAAAATCTATGAGCTATGGGGCACCATATCTGAAAATATATTGGGATTTGTCTAGCCAAGCAAAACATGCCATTGTCGTACACCAAAGGATGTAACTATTTTACTTTTGTATAAAGGAACTTGGTGATTGTCAGTTGACTGAAAGTGGTTGTTTAAATAGCCAGTTTATCAGTAGCTCTAGGCATTTTTCAAATATCTATGAACTGTGGAGAACAATGACATGAAAATATGTTGGGATCTGAATGGCCATAGCTCCCTTGTATGCTCCAACAGCCTCAGTGCTTTCCGGTAACATATGGGAATGAGTGTATCGGTGGAGTTTGCAATTCTTCCTGCTTGTGACACCGTACCTGCTTTCCAGGCATTCCTGGGCTGTGGCATTGTTAGTGTCAAAATCACATGTGGTTGTGTAGGCTGTGATTAGTGATTATGTAATATATAATTTGTTAGATTTATTGTGTTTGGAGATTACTGCCTAACTGCTGTTATCTTTTAATGAAATTAAGGAATACATAAAGCATATAATCTGGAAAACATTCTTGTAGTTCATACTAAAATTGTATGGGTTGCTGGCAATGTGGAATATTTGTGCTAAAAGTACATTGGTACTGTGTTTCTGCATGATACAGTAGTCTGAAATACTCTCATTATTCCTCACAGATGCCTCACTGCTGTGTGTTTTTCTGTAAGAATGAGAAAAGAAAAACTAGTGGCATAAGCTACCATGAATTTCTGGTTGATAATGACCTAAGAAATGTGCAGTTATGAGTGATTCCTTGAGAGAGCTCCAGGCCAAACATGCTGTCAAATTCATCAGCAGTTAGCTGTCAACATTTTACTGGGGCAGATTATAAATCTGATTCCAAGGCAAAGATGCTGAAAACAGGTATCATTCCCAGCAGGTTTTCAGAATATCCTCTCCATACAATTCCAATGGTAGTAATACTAGGTGGCAAACTAAAACGCAACTTCCCAATAACGTGGTTTGTCATAAACATAAAAGAAGTGGAAGCCCTATGCAAGAAACCCACACAAATGTTCCATTAAATACATTCATGGAAGCTTGAGGTCAAACAGAAAACAAAATGCTTTCCAAAGTCAACGCCATATAAGAAGATCTAAGGTCACAAAAAACTAAAACATTCACATACAAAACCATTACCACTTCAAAGCAAAGGAGAAAACAATGAGAAAATACAGTTTTCTGCTTGTATTGTCAACATACTAGCAGCTATGTGTGAAATGCAATGTAATCCTGTGTGTGTATAATACTTTTGGCTTATACACCTACTAGTATTGATGATGATTGGATTGTGGGGCGCTCAACTGCACAGTCATCAGCGCCCATACAAACTCCCAATATTTTCACAGTTCAATCAAGCCACTGTCACGAATAATGATGGTGATGATGAAACGATGAAGATAACACAAACACCCAATCCCTGGGCAGAAAAAATCTCCAACCCGCTGGGAATCGAACTTGGGTCCCCACTACACCCACTAGTATTAAAATAATCTCATATTAACTTCTTGGAAATGTAAAATTTAAATTTTCCTCAAATAATTAACTTTTTAATAATAATTAAGAATGGATAAACTTAATTTGAAAATGTTAGGCTAAGCATGATCATAAAGAGTTTTTTTTTCAGATATACAGCTTAATACTATTAAGCTTTCATCATTGACCTGTGTTAGTAGATATGTTGTAATCAAAGTAATGAAGGAAATGTCCTGTTCAACCTGCAAACATCTTATTTCAACCAATTTGCATAAATTTCCATTAATGACTGCGGTATATTCCTATGACATCACAGGAAACAGTGTGTGTTACCTGTCAATATCCTTCATGAATTTATTCAATGCAGTGGCAGATTTTGTGCCAATCTCTTTCCTGTGTTTGCAAACTTGTGCTGTAAGAAAATAGTTGGAAATGTGTTTGGTGCCAGAGCTAGAAAAGACAGCATGTTTTTGTTGTAATAGTGGAAAACCCATATATCTTGAAAATTCATCATCTGCCTTGCCAAGCCAAACATGCCATCCAACCACACCATCGTACAAAACTATTTTGGTTCAATATAGAGCACCCTGATTATGGTTAGTCAACCAAAACTGGTTGTTTAAATAATGATTTTGCCTGAACTCAAAGTGGTAGTTACAACATTTTTCAAATGTATATGAGCCGTGGGGCACCACATCCTGAAGCTATATTTAGATCTGTCTAGCCAAGAAAAATGTGTTCTCCTATTATACTAATCGACAAAACCATTTTAGTGTGGTATACAGTGATGTGATGATGCTCAGTAGAGCAAAACTGATTTTTGAGATAAAAATTTGATCAGCAGTGACATGTTGTAGTCATAACACTTTTGAAATATTTATGAACTGTGAGGCACCTCCTCCTGGAGATATACTGGGATCAGCTTGGCCAAGCAAAACTTGCCATCCTAATATACCAATGAACAAAACAATTTGATTTTTGTGCACAGGAACCAGATAATTGACAGTCACCTCAAATTGGTTCAAATAGCTCTGAGCACTATGCGACTTAACTTCCGAGCTCATCAGTCACCTAAAACTTAGAACTAATTAAAACTAACTAACCTAAGGACATCACACACATCCATGCCCGAGGCAGGATTCGAACCCGCGACCGTAGCGATCACTCGGCTCCAGACTGTAGCACCTAGAACCGCAGGGCCACTCCGGCCGGCTTAGTCACCTCAAACAGGTTGTCTAAATAAATATCTCATCAGCAGCTCAAGGTGGTAGTCATGGTGTTTCTCATATATCTATGAACTTTGGGGTAACACCTGAAAATTGATTGGGATTTGCCTAGCCAAGCAAAACATGCTGTTTTAGTATACCAATGTACAAAACCATTTGAGTTTGATATAGAGGAATCTCATGGTGGAGAGTCGGGGGAAACATGTTGCTTAAATAAAGATTTTATCAGCAGCTGAAGGTGGTGGTCATGAATTTTTTTCATATATCTAGGAGCTGTGGGGCACCACCTCTGAAAATAAACTGTCATCTTTCTTGCCAAGCAAAACAAGCCATCCAAGTATACCAATAGACAAAACTGTGGTATACAGGAAAGTGATGATGGCCAGTTGACCAGAATTTGTTGTTCAAATGAAGATGTGATCTGAGCTGAAAGTGATAATTGTGACAGTTTTTCAATATCTATTATCTGGGTGCACAACCTATTGAAACTGTATTGGGATCTGACTAGACAAGAAACCCTAGGATACTAGTGGCCAAACTACTTGCAAATTCTATCGACATGAGTACACCAAAAATAGCACACCATAGTTATTTTGAATCAGTCATTAGGTATGGTATACTTTTCTGGGGAAGTTCAAGTAGAGTATCTCGTATACTGAAACTTCAGGAAAAAATTATCAGATACATGTGTACCGCACAGAAAATAGAATCTTGTCACCCATTATTTCAACAACTGCATATCCTAACTGTACTCTCCATATACATTTATGAAGTTATTATCTTCCTACACAGCAGGCAAAAATTATTTGAGGAAAATCATTTTAACCACACATACAACACAAGAAATAATAAAATAATTTTATGATTCCCACAAACAAATTGAAATTATATGAATGGTCTCCACAGTATATGGAAATGACAATATATAACAAATTAATGGGCAAAAATATATTTAACGTTAAGCCAGAGACCCTAAAAATATGGCTACATCAGATTCTGGGGGAAAAATGCTAGTATTTGATACAAGAATTTTTAGAGGATGACATGATAATTTGAGCTACGGTAATTTAGTGATAGATTTTTAGATACTATTTTCATGATTGTTATTATTATTGTCTCTGCCTTTTGTGTATATAAAACAAAATGGTATTATTATTATAATGCTGTATGTAAACATCAGCTTTCTCTGTTTACGGTAAATTTTACCAAACTTTTGACGTGTCTCCCGTACCTGAACCAAATGATTTTTACTATGTATGTTATGAGACTAATGAACCACAATTCACAGTTCACTGTTTTAATTTGGTATGCACCAACCAAATGATTTATCAGTGGACAAAAACTGGTTCTTTAAAGAAAGATTTTATCAGCAGCTTTATGTGGCAGTCATGACATTTTTTGGGTATCTAAGAGCTGTGAGGTATCACCTCTATAAAATATACTGCATTCTGCTTAGCTGAACAAAAGATACCTTCCTAGTATACACACACAGAACCACATGAGCTTGATATGCAGCAACCACATGATGGTCAGTGAACCAAAACTGGTAGTTTAAATAAAGATTTTATCAGCACCTCAAGATGTAACTCATGACATTTTTCAAATACCTATGAACTGTGGTTCCCACCTCCCAAAATTATATCAGGATCCGCCTAGCCAAGCAAAATGTGCCATCCTAGTATATCAACAGAAAAAGCATTTGAATTTGGTACACAGGATGATGGTTGATTGACCAAAACATTTTGTTTAAATAAAAATTTTTATTAGCAACCTAATATGGTAGGCATGATATTTTTAAGATAAGTATGAGCTTGGGGCACCACATCCTGAAAATACATTGTGATTTGCCAATCCAAGCAAAATGTGCAATCCTAGTATACCAATGGATATAACTATTTCAGTTTGGAATACACGAATAGATGATGGGCAACCAGCCAAAACAGGTTGTTTAGAAAAAGATTTTATCAGCTGCTCAAGGTAGTAGTCTCGTCTTTTTTCATATATCTAAGGGCTAGGTGACTCTACTTCCTGAAAGAACAAAAAAATAAATTGCAACCCTACTGTACGAACAAAGAAAACCATTTGGCTGTGGTATGCAGGAACTTGACGATAACCACCATCTGAAACATGCTGTTTAAATAAAGTTTTATCAGCAGCTCAAGGCAGTTGTCAGGATTTTTTTCACACATCTATGAAGTGTGGGACACTACCTCTTGAAAATTCATTGGGATCTGGCTAGCAAAGCAGAATGTGCCAATATAGTATGCCAGTAGGCAAAGCATATGAATTTGACATAAAAGAACCAGATGATGGTCCATTAACCAAAACTGGTTACATAAATGAAGATTTTATTTGCAGCTAAAGGTGGTATTCATGACAATTTGCAATATTTATGATCTGTGGGGCACCACCTCTGACAATATATTGGCATATTCCTTGCCAAATAAAATATGCCATCCAAATATACCAACAGACAAAACTATTTCAGTCTGGTATAGAGGAACATTATGATAGTCAATCAACTGGAACTGGTTGTTTAAATGAAGGTTTATCCAAGTTCAAAGCTGTAGTCATGACAATTTTGAAATATCTACAATCAGGGGTCAACACCTCTTGAAGCTGTATTGGAATCTGGCTAATCAAGGAGCATGTACCATCCTAGCATAATCTCAGAAAAAACAGTGAGTTGACTATTGTTAAAAACCTATACTTTGGTGACACGTATCCATTAGATGATACTGATGCAGCTGCACCCATAAAGTCCTGCAGCTATATTTATTGAACATCTCGTCGTTGTGTGCTTCACACACACACACACACACACACACACACACACACACACACATCAGGAAAGAGGGAAGGAGAGGAAAAGACAAAAGGATGTGGGTTTTAAGGGAGAGGGTAAGGAGTCATTCCAATCCCGGGAGCAGAAAGACTTACCTTAGGGGGAAAAAGGGACAGGTATACACTCGCGCACGCAAACACACACACATATCCATCCGCACATATACAGACACAAGCAGACATATGTAAGGGCAAAGAGTTTGGCCCCTGAAGACGGAGTGCTTAGCCAAGCAAAACGTTCCATTTACTATACCAACAGATAAAACTGTTTCAGTTTGTTACACCAGAACCTGATGATAATCAGCTGACCGAAACTGCTTGTCTGAATAAAAATTTTATCAGCAGCTCAAGGTTGTAGTCTTGACATTTTTGATATACCTATGAGATGTGGTACACCACTACCTCAAAATATATTGCGGTCTGCCTAACCAAACAAAATTTGCCATCATATACATCAATGGGAAAAATAGTTTCTGTTAAGTATATGAGAGCATGCTAAAAAGTAGTATCTCTGAATTCTCAATGAGAAAACTCTTGAAGCTTTTTAAATGAAACAAATGTTGTTAACATTCAACAGCTTTATTGTTGATATCTACATATTTAATTCTCACATTGGTCACCATGGCAATTTGTTGATAGCATCACCGTAGAATATTTGACATTGCTGATGGAGCCACAACCTCATATCCACTTGCACCACTCATCACTATGAGCAAGAATTCCTTGAAGGTATACTTTAAGTATTAGAAACAGCTGAAAATTGGATGAGCCGAACTGAGATTGTACAGAGGATGATTGATGACAGTGAACACAAGGCTACAGACTGTTGCAGCTGTCACAGCTTTTGTGTGTGGTCTAATATTGTTATACTGAAGGAGACGAACTCTTCAAATTCAAAACCTGATTACAGCACACTGTTTCCCACAGACCAACATAGTTATGCTATACACATGTAACACAGCAAAATTTAGATTTCTCTAGAAGCAGAGGGCTGCAATTATGCAGACATGAAGAATGAAGATTTAGAACTTTAATAACACCTATTTATTTTAAAAGTCTCATGAGTTCTCTCATAAAAAATTGAGAGCCATAACTTTTCAGTACACACCTGCCTGCATTAACCAGATGGTGATCAGTCAACAGAAACTGGTTGTTTAAATAAAGATGTCAAGATAGCAGTCATGACATTCTTCAAATATCTATAGACTATAGGTGCCAACTCCTGGAAATATATTGGGATCTGCCTAACCCAGCAAAAAGTGCCCTCCTAGTATAGGAACAGACAAAACTATTTTAATTTTGTATACAGGAACTGATGATGGTCAGCTGACTGAATCTAGTTGCCTAAACAAAGATTTTATCAGCAGCTCAAGGTGGTAGTCATGACTTCTTCAAAATCCACAAGGTGTGGGGTTCCACTCCTCAAAATACATTGAGATGTGCTTAGCCCAGAAAAATGTGTCATCCTAGTATACCAATGGACAAAAACTATTGCAGTTTGGTAACAGGGACCTGATGATGGACAGTTGACTGAATCCAGTTGTTTAAATAATAATTTTATCAGTAGCTCGAGGAGGTGGTCATGATTTTTTAAGATATCTATGAGCTGGCAAAACATGTCATCCCAGTATAGCAATGGACAAAATTATTTCAGTTTGGTACACAGGAACCTGATGATGGTCATTTGGCTGAAATTGGGTGTTTAAATAAACTTCTTTTTGGCATTTAAAAATGGTAGTAATGACATCTTTCAAACATCTATGAGCTGTGGGACATTGTATACTGAAAATGTACTGAGATCTGCTAAGCCAAGTAAAATGTGCCATTTAGTGTAATGGCACTACACTGGCAGTGCCAAAGATATTTCATTGCACAATGTACATCAGAGCTATCAGGCAAGAGAAATGAAGGGGAAAAGAAGGAGAAGGCAGGAAACAACATGGAAGGTGTGTTCCACTGAAGCACTGACAAAACAAGGGGACAGATTTTCAGAGACATGAAGTAAGATCTACAAGATGCATAGAGAGAGCCCATCTACAGTTTTGCTCGGGGTGTTTAGATGATAGGTTCAATGAAGGGATAACTCATTTTAAATGGAGGGCAGAGTGCTAGTGTTAATTTGTGAATCATCATGTTGAACCCTGAACTGTTTTGAACTGATGAATATTTTGTGTACTGTTATCATGAAATGGACTTAGTTTTTGGGCATCTTTGATGACTGTTTAGTTTGGGGATTTTGCTACCATTCTCATAATGCTCTCAACATTACTTTACTGAATTTGATAAGTGTATTTTCTGTTTGTGTTTTAACTGAATGTCATAGGACTACTTCCCATTTATTTGAGATGTACTTTCTTAAAAAAAAAATTATTGGACATAATTCTCTGTTGCCTATATCAATTACAAACGTTAGAGTAGAACTCTTGTTATTAAATTATTCATTTAACTTTTACTTTATATTTCTGTGTATTTTATTAATTCACAATTCTATCCAATGTATACACTATTTGATTGCAGGAACATGGCTACAAGTTATAATTTGCAGTGAATTAGCTGCAGGGCATGAAAGTAGATGTGCATGGCTCAGCCTGACTACAGTGAGCTGTTCTTTTTAAACAGAGCTATGCATAGTCCCAATACCTAAAGTATGAGTAACCACAGATAAAGACGCAACTGGTTTGCTCATATGGGATGTTTTTTGGAAGAGCAACTTCTCAAGCACTAACTGTTAGGTACAGTTGCACTCCACAGGTGGGACTGACAGTTGATGGTGCATATTATCTGTGCTCTATGGCTTTAAGTGCTACAGAATACCCCCTCATTAAAAATGCAGTTATGCATTGTAAGCCATAAAAGTGAAAGACACAGTGTCCAGAGATTTGGAGGTCAGGATAACTCCCACCTAGGACACTGAAACAGCGATCACATATGTGGATGCAATATGCACCATCAATATGAGGAATCAGTGCTCTGTGTCTCTTCGAAAATGGAACACAAAGATATCTCCTACCCCATCACTGTGGAAGATGAGATTAAATGTAGAGTTCATCACCTTCGTATAGCTGTTTGGAAATGCTCCACAATGCTGCAAACTCTTCAGTTTCCATATATTCAGATGTCTTCCATATTTTTGTCAATAATAAACACCACCTCTGTCTTTTAGGTCAACCACTCTGTGTGTTGTGGGAGCAGTTTAGTTTACACCATGTAATGTTCAGCTTTCTGTGAGAATCAATGGATCAAAATATGTTAATGGTTTTTTTAGTACCTGAAACAGACCTCAGAGTCATGAAAGAAAAATAAAATGTATGGCTGTGTACACTGCTTCATTGTGTTACAGCAAAAAAACTTTACACAGGTGCATGAAAGCAACTTTGATCACTGGCCACTTACTCCAATGGACTTCAGAGGCCATTGTTAGATTTGCAGAAGTCTTCAACAGCAAACTGTGTAAGACACGGTGTCTGTTTCATTTTTATGAGAAAGAACTGATCTGCAGTATTAAAGTATAAAAACTGTTATTTGCAGCTTCTTAATCTGGCTGTGATGTGGCCAGAGGAATGGGAGAATATGGATTGTTTTGTATTGAACTCTGTGGACCCTGAAAGTCATATAACATGTCATACTAACTGTGCTTACACAGAATGTGAGTGAATGCTTTATTTTTGTAAGTTGAAACTGAATGCCTTATATTTTAGGCTTCTGCTGTAGCTTTTCTTCTGTCGTGTTCAAATCCTCTAGTTTCTCACACACTTGAGGCCCGTCACAAGTAGAGAGCACTCGTGTTGTATAAGGGTCACTCCAAAAGAACTGCACACTGTTTTTGTAAAAATACAGTTTTCATTCCGCATGTGTGAAAGTTTTACAGTGTGTAGATACATCCTTCCCGCTTGTTTTCAAGCTTAGTTCAACCTGCTCCTGTGAGTGGTGCCATTACAGCATGTCTTCAAGATGACTGCTACACTTGATGTTCGTCAGAAGCAATGTGCTGTCATAGAATTCCTGTGCTGTGAAAATGAGACAGTGGGAAACATCCACAAGAGGTTGAAAAAGGTGTATGCAGATGCTGCTGTCAATCGCAATACAGTTAGTCAGTGAGCAAGTTACGTTATAAAAGTGGGCACGGTAATATTGAGGATTTTCCTTGCAGCAGCAAGCCTCGTACTGCACACACTCCAGACAATGTGAAGAGAGTTAACAAATTGGTGACTGCTGACAGATGCATCACAGTGAATGAATTGTCATGCTACATTGGGATAGGGGAAGGAAGTGTTTGCAGAATACTAAAAGTGTTGGTGTTAAAAAAGGTTTGTGCCAGGTGGGTTCCCAGGATGTTGACAGTGGCTCACAAAGAAAAAGGGAAAACGGTATGCAGTGAACTTTTGGAACAGTACGAGAATGGTGGAGATGAATTTCTTGGAAGAATTGTGACAAGTGATGAAACATGGCTCCATCATTTTTCAACAGAGACGAAGAGGCAATCAATGGAGCGGCATAATACATAGTCACCCAAGAAAAAAAATTCAAAACCACACCTTCAGCTGGAAAAGTTATGGCTACGGTATTCTTCAATTCTGAAGGACTCTTGCTTGTGGACATCATGCCAAGTGGAACCACCATAAATTCTGCTGCATATGTGACGACACTGAAGAAACTTCAAGCTCGACTGAGTCGTATTCGACCACATCGGCAAAAGCAGGATGTTTTGCTGTTGCACGACAATGCACGGCCACATGTCAGTCAAAAAACCATGGAAGCGATTACAAAACTTGGATGGACAACACTGAAACACCTGCCTTGCAGTCCTGACCTGGCTCCACGTGACTATCATCTCTTTGGGAAACTGAAAGACTCTCTTCATGGAACAAGGTTTGAAGATGATGACTCCCTTGTGCACGCTGCCAAACAGTGGCTCCAACAGATTGGTCCAGAATTTTATCTTGCGGGTATACAGGCGCTGGTTCCAAGATGGCGTAAGGCAGTTGAGAGGGATGGAAATTATGTGTAGAAATGAAAATATTGTTCCTAAAGGATGTATCCACACACTGTAAAACTTTCAAACATGTAGAATAAAAGATGGATTTTTAAAAAAATAGTGTGCATTTCTTTTGGGGTGGCCCTCATAAAAACATAGGCAGTAATCCACACAAATGTTGGTTGCAGTGACGGGCACCAAACATTTAAGGATTGCCACAGGGTTTGTATTACTTGGCTTCCATGTGCTACTGATAAATTGGGCAATTGTGACAGATAGTGGCGTGGCTTCCATTGCAATGCAAACATCCGAGTTCTCCACTTTTTTAGCAGCACGAAGTCTCATGGGCTCCTGTGCATTTGACGCAATGAGCACTACTATCATGTTGTGTACTTAAATGGAAATACCTAAAACAACTGTGGCATTGCACAAATGACTGGACATATGGTGCAACCATGCAATGCATAATGAGCAATTGTATATTTTGGGAAGTTGTTGAGATTTACATGTTATGATGCGTATAGGTGTGAGAAGGACTTTCACCTCTCTATCTTCAGTTACTTTTTTGTGAAGCTTCTTATGTTGGTTACTAAAAATTCAGTTATCATTTCTATAAGGATGTCTTTATTAGGTAATGCAATTTCAACATTGTGAATAGCTCCATACTCCTTTGTTAGAAAATCAGGGATGTAGGCCTCTATACTTTTCTGCCAAAAGACCTGAAGCAACATTAACCCATTTGCTGACTGACCTGTTTTCTTTTCAATTTTGTACCCGTTTCTGCCAACAGCAGAAATATTAAAAAATGCATTTCTTAGGGTGTTACTTCCTTTTAAAAAAATTCTTCCCAGGGCCATTGGATGTAACTTTCCCACATTACCATGTGCACCCTCTACATATACTACATATGAAACCACGTCTGTTAATTGTTGTGTGTTATCTTTGCTAGCACGTTTCCTGTTGCTAGGAAATGTGTTACTGCTTGCAAAAGCGTCCAAGCCCATTTCACTGGTGATTTACTGAATTAGCATGCAAATTATAGTCTTTGGCTGCAACTTCCACAGTGTAGGTGACATTTGCAGTATCCATTACATTCACATCTGTTACAACATTACTACTAAGCATTTCACTTCGCTTCACCTGCTTCGGCACATTTGTGCCAGCAGCTGATACCTGTTGTGATGATACTGACTAGTGTCTTGACTTTTGTCACTGTTGGTGTTTATCAGAGACTGAACCAAGACAGTTGTATGCAATAAACGCTTTTCCACTTCCATCTGGTAATTCTGAGGGCAGCAATCTTGAAAGCACATTTCAGTGGCGCCAGTTTGTAATTTGCAGTGTTGATGGAAATTGCATCACGACTGACTCGATGGTATGGCCCAATGGCTGCACAGTGTATGACTCCTAACCAGAGTTGACAGGGATCACTTCATTAGTTTCCATTTCAGCTATAGCTACTGAGAGTAATCTCCCAGTGAAGTTATGTAAACAGTTGCTGTGAATGATTTGTGGGCCACAAAGAAAATGTGTCACCAACACTTAAACCTAATGGTGTTAAGTACTTGAAGACTCACTCCATTAATGTTGACAATGATCTTTCTCCATGCTACCCAAGGTGCTGGTTGGTGAAAGATATGCATTTTACTAGCATTCAGATTGAGAATAATCTTTTTGTATCTGGCAATGTATTTACATATTCACTGATGTCTGCCATGTCTAGGCAAGTGAAAGATATGTTCATATTTTCTTCTGATAATACACAATGGTAGTAAAACAAATTCTCCCAGTCAGGAAATTTCTCCTGTGGATGCACCATAATAATAGGACTTATCCCCTACATATTATTCTGCATTTATTACTATGTAATTAAGGGATAGGATCAATTTAATGATGTTAAAATTCTTGCTTGAAGAACTAAAGTCTCAATCATAAAGTACATTGGACTTTAGAGTATTTGGCACAAATATAGCTTAAATCCTCTGTGCAGAACAAAAGCTACTGATAATCACCAAGCCTGATTCTGATAGCAGAAAAAACTGAAACATTAAAAACATGATAGCACTTCATGGTTACCAACAAATTATTTCAGTCCTATTTTTTTCTTTTGAGAAACTACAATATCAGAGTGTAAAATATCCTCATACTTCATTTATTTGAAATACTAAGTTATTGATGTATTGTCTCTTTTAGATTGTGAGAGTTTAGGAACACTTTCAATTTTCTGAGTATATATCCAAATTGGTGGTGGCCATTTGTTACAGGAAAGTAGTGGGGTCAACAATTTTGTTGTTGTTGAATTTATGGGTTTTTCCTGTGAAATATTCCTTTCATGACTCACTTAGTTCTTCACAAGAATTTAAACAATATTTCCACAAACACTAGATATGAAGGTCTTACAGGGTGCCCTAAAAGAGATACTGTATAAGCTCTCATATTTTTTTAATGGCAACAAACCTTAATGAATTTAACTTAATCTAATCATTTTAGAACACTGAGTATCATTTTGGACAAGGTGTATTAAAAAATAAAAAATAAAACTTATCAGTAGTTACCATTTCATACATATGAACTTCACTTTTCCACTTAATCACAGTTTAGTTCTAAGAAATTTTTGAAACATTATACTAACTTCTTCACTACCTAACTTCTTCAACACCTCTTGCATAGATGTTCTCCACTTGGGGACTGAACCAGTTGACAATAGTGGTCTTGAGTTCCTTGTCATCTGCAAATTGTTGTTGTGTTATTATAAGTTCAAGAAGTGGTAATAGGGCAAATCATCTCCATCTGGTCCATGTCAGTCCCAGAATGCTTGATTTTTAATGCTCTTTGTGTTAGTTGGTAAGTATTTTTGGTACCTTCCTCACTCAAAATTTACGATTTTTGATATTAATGGTGAGTCCAGCACAAGAAAATTCATTAGCCAAAGAACTAATCATTGACTGCTAATCAGTTCAAAGTGTTTGGTCCACTTGTTACACAATTTCATTAATGTAGATTCTGGGCATATCATTCCACTACACATCACACACATTTGTGTGGCACTTGCAAAGTTTCTAACCTTTACTTCACCCATTACTGTAGGTCCATTCAAAGTCAGAACTCATGGTGAATGTGAGGAGCTGTAGGTCCCTTGGCACATAAAAATCAAATTAAGGCACGCACTTTGCAACTGGCAGGTGCAACGACGTTTGGAGCAGCTGTTGGTTATCTTCATCAACTCAAAAACTACTGGACCAAAGCAATGACTTGTGCACTTTCACAAACAACAAAATGGGGCTACATTTATGTAACTTTGTTATGAACATCAAACATTTAAATATTAGCAAATGTTCCTACTTTTCAAATATGCCCCACATATTTTAAGAAACATTTTCTTACCTTCTGTCCACATTTGTTGTAGTAAACGTGTTATCCTGGGCTACTTTTGTAATCAAGTGAACTGCATGCATCAAGATTTTGTAATGTTAGAAAAAAAAAAACAGGACAATTCTCAACTGAAATATTCTGCAAGATCATAAAATGGATTATATAAAGTGGCATACTGCATAGCTAGTACAGTTATAAATGTTGTAGGAAAGTTCAAGTAGAATGTAAGTACTTTGGGATTAAAGGAGACCACTCACCAAAAAGCAGAATCATTCTCGATAGACACAAACAAAGCAAACTTGCTAGCTTTTGGATTTTTCCTTTGATGAGTAAGAGTAGGCTACACAAAGACACACACATGCATACACACGCCTATGCCACTACATGGTGCCAGCTTAACTAACAGTACTAATGCTGTTTTGCAGCAGGTGGATTGATTTTAGTTGGGGTGGTGTCAGGTGGGGTAGGTAGAGTAAGAAGGAAGCAGGAGCCAGGGAGAGGGACTGGGGATGGGTGGTTAGTGGCTCGGAGGGAGGCGTCTGGTTTGCTAGATAGGAATGAAGGAGGGACGGATGGTAGATGTATGGGTTGACAATTTCAGTGGCCAGCGGGAAGCAGTAAATCCTGAAGATGAGGTGAGGACATGAATTGGGAGGAGGCAACAGGAGAGAGGAAGGGGTAACTGATGGGTGGAGGGTGCAGGGACAGTGGGTTACTTGAGATCCAGGGCAGAACAATTACAGGAGTGGAGAATGTGTTGTAAGACTATCTCCTTTCTGTGTAATTCAGGGAAGCTGGTGGTGGCTGGAAGGATCCAGACTTCCCAGGTTGTAAAGCAGCCATTAAAGTTGATCATGTTGTACTCAGTTGCCTGTTGTGCCACAGGTTGGTAAAATTCATTCTTGACTGCAGTTTGGCAGTGGCCATTCGTCCTGGTGTACAGCTGGTTGGTAGTCATACCAATATAAAAGTGTGTGCACTGTTTCCTGCAGAGTTGGTGTGTGACCCTGGTGCTTTCACAGGTAGCCCAGCCTCAGATGGAGTAGGATAAACCTGTGACAGGAATGGAATAGGAGGTGCTGGGTGGGTGGATTGGGCAGGTCTTGCACCTTGGTATATGATCCTGTGGCGAGGGGTTGGGTGAGGTAGTAGCATAGGGATGGACTAGGATGTTGTAGAGGTTGGGTGGGTGACAGAACACCACGTTAGGAGGGGCGGGTAGAATCTTTGGTAGGATGCCCCTCACTTCAGAGCAGGATGAGAGATAATCAAATCCCTGCCAAAGGATATGGTTCTGATATTCCAGTTGAGGGTGATATTGGGTGATGGGGAGGAGGGGGGGGGGGCACTCCTCTGTAGCTGATTTTTGGGGATGACGGGAGGACTGGCTATGTGTGAGGATATGAGATGGGAAATCTGTTTGCGAACTACATTTGACGGGTACTGCCAGGTTTTGAAGTCATACTGGGAAAGGGACTTCCTGTCACTACAGGTACATCGTCCATGGGTGAGTGGGATGTATGGGAGGGATTTTTTTGTGTGGAAAGGGTAGCAGCTATCAAAATGCAGGTACTTTTGGACTAAGTTGGCATGGGAGGGTGCCATATGAGTGCCCATGGATATGGCACAGATTGGTTTGTAAACCTTCCCTTCAAAAGAAAAGTAGTTGTGGGTCAGCATATTGTTGGTAAGGTGTATTAGGAATGAAGTGGTGGGTTTGGAGTCTGAAGGGTGTTGGGAGAGGTAGTGTTCACTAGCAGCAAGGTCATGGACATGAGGGATATTAGTGTATAGGGAGATGGCATCAGCAGTGATGAGTAGGGCTCCAGGAGGTAAATGCTTGGGGGTGATGGAAGGTCTGCGAAGGAAGTGGTTATTATCTTTGATGTGGGAGACTGGGTTTTGGGCACTTGGTTAGAGGTGTTGGTCAACAACAGTGAGAATCTTGCAGTGGGAGCACAATAGCCAGCTACAATGGGGCATTTGGGATTGTTGGGCTTGTGGATTTTGGGGAGCATGTAGAAGGTGGGTGTGTGGCGTGTTGTTGGGGTGAGAGGGAAGATGGACTAAGGTGAGAAGTTCTGGGCAGGGCCTATGGATTTTAGGAAATGTTGGACTTAGGGATGGGATCACTCTGGCAGACCCTGCAGCTGGAGTAGTCATACTGTTGGTGGAGGCCTTCCATCAAATAGTCACTGCAACTCATCACAATAGTGGTGGAGGTTTTGTCTGCATGGAGAATGATTAGGTCTGGATCTGTTTTCATATTGTGTATGGCTGTATTTTCCTCTGCAGAAGTGTAATGCTGTAATGAGAACTGCACAGTAAAAGTAGCTTGTGGAGGGAATTGAGGTGGTTCTGGGGTGTCTGTGCCATGGAGAGGTGTTCTTGCACTACCACGTTCAAGAGGCATAGGGACTGGAAGAATCTGAAAAGCTGAAGGTCATTGTGAAAGAGGGGTGGGGACCAGAGAAGAGAATTTTTATGGTTAGGCTGTTGGAGAGGTGGGGGATTCCATTTGTCAGACAGCGTTTAAGGAACAGGATGTGGCACTGTGTTTTAGCAAGGGAAAGGGATATTTTTCCAAACTGATGATGAAAGATAAACAAAGGGTCCATTGGGGTAGGGATCATGTTAGGAAATGGGAAATAATGCAGGAAATGGGTGAGCTTCCAGGAATTCTTTACCTGCAACTTGACCTCATCATTCTTCCCCAGGTCCCTTCCTAAGAACACTAAATCACAGTAGAAGAAAGGATAGCCACTCACAATCTGAAAATAGATCCAGACCTAATTGTTCTCCCTGCTGACAAAGGTTCAAACATCACTGTTTTGATGAGTCACAGTGACTACTTGATGTAAAGTCTCTGCCAACTGTCTGACTGCTCCACCTACAAGCTCTGTCAGAGTGATCCTATCCTCAAAGTCCAATATAAACTCTGGTCCCTACTGAATCCATATGCCTTTCTCAGAACCTGTCACCTGAGTCCATCTTCCTCTTCAGCCTGACAACACCGCATACATCCACCTTCTACATGCTCCTCAAAATCCACAACCCAACAAACACATGCGCCCCACTGTAGCATTGCAAGAATTTCTGCTCTTGTTGACCAGCATCTCCAAGGAATTGTCCAAAACCTAGCCTCCCTCATCAAAGATACTAACCACTTCCTTCACAGACTTGCGACCATCCCTAAGCCTTTACTTCCTGGATCCCTACTCATCACTGTTGATGCCACCTCCCTATACAATAATATCCCTCATACTTAAGGCCTTTCCAATAGTGAACACTACCTCTCCCAACACCCTTCAGACTCCAAACCCACCACTTCACTTCTTGTACACCTTACCAATAATATGCTGACGCGTAACTGCTTTTCCTTTAACAGCAAGGCTTACAAACAAATCTGTGGCATAGTCATGAGCACCCACATGGCACCCTCCTATGCCAACCTAAAATCAGCCATTTAGAGGAAACCTTCCTAGCCTCCCAAAACTCCCGACCCCTAGCCTGGTTCAGGTCCATTGATGATACATTCATGATCTGGACTCAGAGCCAAGATATCCTATCCACATTCCTCCAAAACCTCGGCACCCTTCTCACATCCATTTCACCTGGACCTCCCCTACCCAACTTTTCTGCATGTTGACCTCCTTCTCCCTGACAGCTTAATCCACACCTCTGTCCACATTAAACCTACTAACCACCAACAGTACCTGCATTTTGATAGCTGCTATCCCATCCACACCAAAAAAATCCTTTCCATACAGCCTAGCCACCCACGAATGACTTATCTGCAGTGACAAGAACTGCCTTGCTCAGTATGCTGAAGGCCTCACAAAGGCCTTTGCAGACAGACAATACCCCCCAAACCTAGTCCACAAACAAATTTCCCATGTCATATCCTCACACACTGACAATCCTCCAACAACCCCAAAGAATCTGCTACAAAAGAACGCCCACCTTGTCACCCAGTATCAGCCGGGATTGGAACAAC
Organism: Schistocerca serialis cubense; assembly: GCF_023864345.2. Lineage (NCBI taxonomy): Eukaryota > Metazoa > Arthropoda > Insecta > Orthoptera > Acrididae > Schistocerca > Schistocerca serialis. The sequence continues at coordinate 986,946,625 of NC_064640.1, read as the reverse complement.
AGATCTATATCCTTTTCCAGGGATTTGATTGTCTATCATCATACCCAAGATCTTTCCCACCCCTCCTAAAGTGGTGTTTTGAGCCCACCCAGTCTACAAAACATCTCAGTCATCTCTATGCCACTCCCACCTCTTGCCACAAGGTTCATATCCTTGTGGCAGACCAAGATGCAAGACATGCCCAATCCACCCACCCAGCACCTCCTACTCCAGTCCTGTCACAGGCTTATTCTACTCTATCAGAGAGAACGCCATCTGTCAAAGTACCCATGTCATATACCATTGTACACCAGGATAAATGGCCACTGCCAAACTGTTGTCAAGAACAAGAAGGCAGCTACAGTAAAACACACACACACACACACACACACACACACACACACACAAAAAAAAAAAAAAAAAACCAGTCTTGCTGCAATAGCATTGGCACTGCTAGTCTAGCTGGCACCAGGTAAGGGGGTTTTTTTGTGTGTGTGTGTGTGTGTGTGTGTGTGTGTGTGTGTGTGTGTGTGTGTGTGTATTTTACTGTAGCATGTCAAAGGTTAAGTCCAAAAGCTACTAAGTTTGCCTTTCTTTTGTGTGGGCCTATTAACAATTCAACACTTCTTCTTATCAGTTAGTGGTCTCCTTTAACTGTGGAATATTTATATTGTATACTTAATGAAGTATGAGCAGAGTTTTTGTTGATTACATTCAGATTATGAACAACAATAATACACCATAGCACAAAAATTTCAAATCTAAAGATTTTGTTGTAAAAAGTGCAAATTTTGTGATTAAGTATCCTTCAGTTCCAGATTCTTAAATTATGTTGGTGTTCAGTGCACTTGCACTATTGGTGTATTACTAATGACCTAGGTAAACATTAAAGGTTGCTGTATGTGAATTTCACAAGTGCTGCTGAAAACCACATCTTCAACACAGTCTGTCACATGTAACACCAAAGTGCCAATAGTTTTATGAATAATGTGACTTATGGTGTCTGTACTATCATGAGCTGAGGTGATATACAGTGCAGGCATATGCATTAACACTACTGGGGTTAACCCCAATTACTTCACTGTGAAAAAAAAGAAAAAGAAAACCATTTTACATAAACCATTCTAAAAACATTTTCCAGTAATGACACACTAGATGACGTTAAGATTCAAACGTTTTCAATAAAGTGACAGTACACTCCAAGTACATATTTTTCAACTCTTTCTATTACTTTGTGCAAGTAAAGTCAGCCAGTGGAACAAAATATTTTCTACAACACAATAATTTTTGCTTTGCTTTGAATGTTATTATGTTAAAAGAACAAAAGAGAATAGAAATATAACGAGCATAAAACAATAAGGTTCATTCCTATGTAAACAATAACTTTTGACTTATGTCTTTTGATTATTCAAAAGTAACCAAATATTACTGATCAAAGAGCACTGAAATAAAAAAAAAGGTCAGCACTGGAAGAAAATGACTGAAATAAATGCCTAGTATACTTTCAAAAAATCAAAAGTTTATTTTGAAATCCGCCAACCATTCAGAATGCAGTCACTGAAGTATACAGGAATTACTCAGTTTACAAAGGGTCATGCACTCAGTTGATAAGATTTAAGGTGCCTAGAGCCAAATGAATGCAAGTGCAGTTTTGAGTGTAAGGAACTGAGTGAAACACTGAATGGAATTGATGGTTCTCTGTTGAGATAAAATTAAGGTATTCTGAAAGTCCAGCAGCTGCTGAGACCTAGCAACAGATAAAAGTACTAGCTCTGATTTCTGATGTATTACTTAGAGACCAAATGAGATAACTCCACAGACCAATTATTCTGCAATTGCTGTCCCTCTCAGACTGTACCATGATTAAGTGATAAAATGTGGATGCTGATATGGATTCTAAATTTGAAAATGTTTTAGATGGTAAGATTTTCAAGTATAATTGTGGGGAAAATCACAAACAGTATTAGGTAGTAGTGTAGTACCCACAGAAAATTGCCAAGTCATGTGACATAACAAAGCAAAAGTTATGAGACAAGAGATATTGGTCACCTGGATTTTGGAAGTGGGTTACATAAAATGCCAGAGGCTCCTAAACACATCAGGGAACACAGACCAGAGGCACCAGGGTGGTGATGGTCAAGTATAGTGATAACACTATAAGCTGTAAAAACAAGAGTGATATAACTGCAGACAAGCAGAAAGGGTAAGAAAGGGATAAAGGAAGAGTGTCTTTGGAAGGGGCACCTATATTTCATGAAGAGCTTACAGCAGGACTAAGACATTATTTAATGACAGATGCCTCACTCCTCCCACTCAAGTCTCTGAAGCATAGTGCACAATTAGAAGCAATGAGATGGTGAGGGCCCTTTGAAATCATGCCATGGTGGTGGTGGTGATGGTGGTGGTGGTGGGAGGGGGGAGGGGGGGGGAAGGGGGGGGGGGTCTGAATAAAACTCGGAAGCAGGACACTTTGAGAGGTCTGTTGCAATCAGAGTAGGAAGTTGACGGCAGTATCAGCTAGGGCAGGTTAAGAGAGTTATCTGCAGTAGTTGCAACACAGATGATGGTATCCTAGTCATTAAGCTAGGGACTTCTGATTGTCATGTCATGAGATCTCATGTCATGGGTGCATGTTCATTTAGCAGTGATGGTTTCATTTAAAACAGATGGAACAGCACTTGTAGGTCACCATCTCTGTGTAAAGACTTGGTCTTTTCATGGGTACAGTTCCTTTAGAGCAAGTTTATTGTGAGGTGAAACTCTTTTCTGAATAACGTCAGAACTTGTAACCTTGAAACCTTACCTACTGTAATAAGGGAATTTTAACAACATAGTCATATCAAGAATCCCTCTCACTTAGGCCAACTGATTACTTCGCTTCTTCCAAAAAGGGTTACTCTATCCGAAGTAACACTTACATTGGGAACATGATGGTGGGGATTAAGGACACGAATGAGCTTCATTATCACCAACAAGAAGTAATTTCTTTGTCACAGAAGTTCCTGCAAACATCACCTTCCACCTTCTGGTGTGAAGTACACTGAAGCATTTAGTGGTAAATGTGGTAGGGAAACAAGAAAAACATCATCGTTGTAAAGTTCTGCCATTGTAGTCCAGTCAACAAAAAAAATAAAAGGGAAAAAATTCATGTAGTCACAAATTTTTGTACAGCGTACAGCGGGAGGAGGAGGGGGGGGGGTCAAGAACAACATACTAAAAAAGCTAACTGGTGGGGTCTCAGTGTGGGGGTAGAGAGGTGTTTAAAGTTCACCTCTTTCTGTTATTCTTGAATATCTTGACAACAGTTGCTTCTAGTCAAAAATTTTTCTATACAAAATTAAACTACATTAAATTTTTTTACAAAAAAAGTTCTATCCTTTTTCTTTGGAAATAATAGTCTCCATGCTGCAAGGGACATAAAAAATGCAGGTTATTGAAAATAGTGTTTTTGTGGTACAAAAATAACATGTATTTATTAAATGAAGTGGTTTAAGAACAAATATTAAATGTGTGTACCACAGCTAAAAACAGTACAGCTGTATTAATGGCTTTAATGAATAAATTGTGTTCTGGGGGTGTAACAGGGTGGTAAGGGGTGGGTAAGATGGAGGTTAGAAGCATAAGGGAAGGCTGGACACTGGATTGTGGTCATGCACTTCCTTCTGTCACAGGTCTGGAAACTGAAGAGCGAGTAGGTTATTTGCCTTTCTCTCTACTGGATCATGCCACAAAAAGCAAGTGCAGGATATTCCACAAAGCTATACCGACCCTTCCACAGCTTGCCTCATGAATCATTGGCAATGCAGTGTGCAGACATGATGGGAGTGTTTATTTTGCACTAAGTGCATTAACATTACATGGAATACACATATGAATTACTAACAATACTCACACAAGAAACACATATGGGCACAATCTAAGTAAATCTCTGCACACTGTTCTACACTATTAGAGGGAAATTGATTCTTAGTCATCTTTTATGGCAGCTGTGACATCTTCCAGGAAAGGTAACATTCCTCACCATGAGCTCTGCTCACTTATCAGCTTACAGACAAACCATACCTCCCCAGCATTTCCTGTTCACTTCTCTCATGTAAGTAAACAAAAGAACTTCCCTGAGCTTGTGTTTATATAGTGGAGTTATTTTCAGTTTACTAAGTGAGTATTTATTTGCAGTTGTTAATTAGCTACTAAGAGCCATATAATACCTCTAGTACAGCTAATTAACTGCTCTGTAAAAACACTCCACAGCTGGAGCTGTCAACTATCGCATTGAAGTGTAACATGCTGGCAATATGTTTTCAGTAACGTTGATTTCAGCAGCTGGAATACTTTTCACAGGATGAGTAGTACTGAATGCATCACCTCGCCTAGGCTCTCTCAACATCTGAAGATGTTCAAAGGCTCAAATTTGCTGTCTCAGCACTAGAAGTAGGTTATCTAGGTGTTATGGAACTTCAGATATACCAACATAAGTCAATAAAATCATTACAGCAGATTACTGATCTCAATTTGAACACAGTCATATTCCATCAGACACATTGACACACCCACCTTGCAAGATATACGGTGGATGTGTGGTAAGTGGCTCCACTCAGAGCAGCTCACTCTACAAGGGCCAGCAATTCCTTAATGGAAGAAATTTATGCAGTAATAGTGACAGAAGTGCAGTGACTTTCTCATCATTCATTAACTCACCACCAAGTGACTAAAATATGTTTACATGATTTTACAATAGGCCACTGACAGAAAGCAGTCAGTCACCACATTTACCAATACATTCCCTTTTCCATTAACACTTATCTTTCCTGGAGGAACACTACAACAGCTGTACATGATAACTAAGAATCAATTTCCCCTCTAGTAGTGCTCTTAGATTTACATAAAATATGTCCTTATGTTTTTCTTGTGTCCATATTATTAGAAACTCAGGTGTGTATTCAGTGTAGTGTTAACACACTTTGTGGAAATGAACACCCCCCCCCCCCCCCCCCTTGGGATTACATTCAGCTGTGGAAGGGTCAAAATAACTTTGTGAAATACCCTGCAGTGGCTTTTTGTGACGTAATGGGGTGGAGAGAGAGTGGGGACTTACCTGCTCGCCAGCCGTTGTGGCTGAGCGGTTCTAGGCGCTTCGGTCCAGAACCGCGCGATTGCTACGATTGCAGGTTCGAATCCTGCCTCGGGCATGGATGTGTGTCATGTCCTTAGGTTAGTTAGGTTTAATTAGTTCTACGTTCTAGGGGTCTGATGACCTCAGATGTTATGTCCCATAGTGCTCAGAGCCATTTGAACCATTTGAACTTACCTGCTCACTCTTCAGTTCACAGATCTACAAAAGAGGGAAGTGCATATCATAGTGAAATATGAATTTCATAAACAAGATAATTTCAAATATACACACCTTTTGTAGGCACAATTCTGACTGTGTGTTTGACATTTCTAAAATTTTTGTTATTTATTTCATAATAGAGGGACAAAGTTTCCAAGCTTTTTCAAAAGTCGATAAATGCACAGATGGAAGTTAAATGTTTTGTTAATATACATGTACACCCCCTCAGATGTGTAGTCAGAATTGGAAACCGGTGTGGGCTTGTAATTAATACATGGTGCTCAGGTTTAGAAAAAGAAACCATATCGGTTTATATGCTCATGGGGATACCATGGTGACGATTGCCAGGATGATGACAGAAGATAACGCCTATAGCCCCACACCCGTCTTGAAGGAGAAGGGAAAATTCGAAGATGAAGGAACTAAACCATTTAGCATCTACTTTAAGCAGTAGCTTGGAACAGAAAAGAGAGATTTTTTGGTTGCAGCTCCAAGAGCTCTCAGTCTCACCATTCAGGTGATATGGCAACATAATTTTATTGGCAAGGTTGCTTTGCTGATGATGATTCAACCTACATCAGCATGAAACATTCAATTGTTGTCGCGTCAGCTGTAAGGTGATGGATGAAATAGGCAGACACTTTGTAAAATTTAAATAATAGAAATTACTCATGTTCAGGCATGGGGCACCTTGTACATCTCCTCCTCCCTCCCTGAAAGCGTCAACCTTGGGTGAACCCTACAGTCTCAGGGGGGCTGTAAATATACAGGATAAAAATATCTGATTTTCATTTAACAATGCAATATTTTAATTTCATTTAACAATTCATACTTGGACTGTGAGAATAATTGTTATGTCACTGTGCAATGTCTACATTTGTCAACAAAGGACTGTGACTGTGGCAATGTTACAAACATAACTGGCGGTGGTTTCAGACACACCTTTGAGAAGTACAAGCAACTAAAACACTTGTATGACAACGTTTAGGATACAATGTAAAAATAATCAATACATTTTTACAGGTTGAGTTTTTAAATTTTTTTTACTTTTATTTATTAATGAAGGAAGTGAACGATTGATTTCTAGCATTATTAGAGAAGGTAACACACCCATTGTAGTTTGTAATAGAATAATAGCCATATGATTTTAAGTCAAATTTATTTCAAGTTTGGTACCACCACTGATTATGTCATCTAAGTAACACTGTAACAATCTAATTGAGCCAGTAAACAAACTAAAAATATATTCAATAGAGGGAAACATTCCACGTGGGAAAAATATACCTAAAAACAAAGATGATGTGACTTACCAAACAAAAGCGCTGGCAGGTCGATAGACACACAAACAAACACAAACATACACACAAAATTCAAACTTTTGCAACCCACGGTTGCTTCGTCAGAAAAGAGGGAAGGAGAGGGAAAGATGAAAGGATGTGGGTTTTAAGGGAGAGGGTAAGGAGTCATTCCAGTCCCGGGAGCGGAAAGACTGACCTTAGGGGGGAAAAAAGGACAGGTATACACTCGCACACACACCCATATCCAACCGCACATACCATATTATATGGTACAATGGCAAAAACTATGTGGTGGCAATGTCTCAGCATAGTAAAATAATGTAGACATATGACAAAATCATTCAATAGTAGAGGCAGATACGAAAATATAGAGGAATACGTAAAAGAGTGAAACGAGGCTGGAAAGGGGATACCAGTTAATTTTGGGATAACAGAGAGCGTGTAACATACAAATGTAAAAGTAGTGACACATTAGTTGCACAGGGCTTGCAAGTCATGTGGAACTGAAGTACAACCACATTAGAACACATGGTGACACACAGCAGACAAAAGCAGTGTAGCTGGCATTGTTTGATGAAATCCAGATGTCCATAATGGACAGTCTGTTGTCCATAACAACAGTCCAGTGGGAAAGAAGTGTTGTATAGACAGTAGTAATGTTAAACTAACAAGTTTAAAAAATTATAAGGCACAGATGCAACTTTACAAGAACGGCACAAATGCAACACTTAAGCAAAATATTCAAGCTACCAGGGACTGACTGAGGTGAAAAACCGGTCATCATCAACACGGATAAACAATAGACTGACATAGAAAATACTAACTCTACTCCCACCTCAGACATACAATAAAATTTATTCCCAGTCCCTAGACCATAAGTTGTATGGAGAGGTAAAACGTAAATAACAGCGATATGAACTCATTGGTTGCTGTGTAACAGTTTTATTGTCCATTGACTTTTGTGCTGAACAGTTCTTTCTGAGCTTTGATGGGTCCATAACAAGAGATGATATATTGCTATCTTTATATTTGGGTAAGGAATCAAAATAAACCACAATCTTTTGATCTGGGAGCTGTAACTTGGCATTGACAAATGACATGAAACGCATTAGCTGAAATGGTCCATTTCAGAGGCACATAAATTTCTTTGATCTGCCAGGTTTCACAACAGTTTGTCATAACATTATATGATCTCCTATATGGTATAGCAGCATACTAGCATTCTTTTGATAACAGAGCTTGTTGACTCTGTATTGTGGTTGCACTGTTCTGCTAAACTCTCTTCCAAATAAACTTTAATCTTTTAGCCAGGTGCTTCACTTTGCTGGAATTTATTGTAGGCAGCAACTTCTCTATCTCCACTGGGGAGCACATTTTGCAGTGATAAACAATCTCAAAGGGACTCATTCCTGTTGCTTTGCATATCATGATGTTGTGCAATGAAATTACATATGCCAATAACCTAACCGAATATGTGGGTGGGCAATTCATGTGATAAGACAATATTTTTACATCTGTTTGGTGATTGCATTAAATCCTAGCATTACTCTCAGGGTCAAATTGTGTAGTTCCACACTTCTTTACTGTAAGTAGTTGACACACCTGCACCATAACATTGGACATAAAATTTGCTCCTTAGTCTGTTATAGAACCCTCTGTACTTCCAAATGGTGGAACTAAATGACTAACAAAACGCTTTCAGCAACTGTCTCAGCAGTAATTTCTTCAATAGGTATCATAAAATATCAAGAGTAATTCTCTGTGACAGATAAAACATATCTGCTATTTTTGGGTGTGATGGGAAATAGTCTGATTAAATTGAGTGATAGGATCTGGAAAGGCCCTACAACCTCAGGCAAAGTTAGAAGAGCTATTTTTGGTCTTGATACTTGCACTCTCTTAGCACAGAGACAATTTTGAATGTATTCTTCGACATCTTTATTTCACTCTGGCCACCAATAATGACTTTCGATGTGCACTTACATAGCGCTTTTCCCATTTTGCATGCCTGCCCTATGTTATCAAGACACTGTTGCAGTATGTGTTTACAAATAGCCTTTGGCACATCTATCCACTCTTCAAGAGGTGTTTTCTTATATAAAATGTAATCTCTTGTAAAAAAAAAAAAAAAAAAAAAAAAAAAAAAAAACCGGTGAGGTAGCCCATTTCTTACACTCAGCATCAGACTTTTGTGACCTTTTTAATTCCTCAACAAGCACCTCATCCACTTGCAGGATCTTAATTTTCCTACTCAAAGAATCTGCAATCTGATTTAACTTGCCAGGCTTGCGTTTGACTATGTAGGCATATTCACTAATTTTAAGGCCCATGTAACAAGTCTGCTGCTGGGATCCTTTAACATCAAAAGTAATAAGTGCCAAAGACAAGTTACAGAACTTCTTTTTCAGTAGTGCAGTAATTTTGTTCAGCTTGATTCAGCTGATGTGATGTGCAACCAAACAGTTTTTCTTTACCATCTTGTATTTGGCACAAAATGCTGCCAACAGCTACATTGCTAGCATCACACGACAAAATGAAAGGTAGTGCAAAATCCAGATAAGCCAAGATAGGTGAACTTGTAAGAGCTTCTTTACATTTAAAAATGGCATCCTCACAATCGGCTGGCCAAACAGAAGAGGTTCCCTTCTTTAGTAATTTTGTGAGTGGTTTTGTGGTGACTGCACTGTTTTCCACAAAACAACAATAGTAATTTGTCAATCTGAGAAATGGTTGCATTTCTTTAACATTCCTTGGCACTGGAAAATTGTTCACTGCATTTATTAACGGCGGATCTGGTCATACACCATCTAGTGCAATTATGTTACCTAGACAACACACTTGTTACTATACGAAACAGCACTTTCATAATTTAAAATTTAGATTAGCTTCATTGACACAAGTTAGCAAGTTTTTCAGTCGTTCTGCATGTTCTATCACACTTGAAAAGACAGATATGTCAGCCAAGTACTGTATATTAGACACACGATCAGTTTTAAACTTCATAAAAGTAAATCAGCAAAATGCTGAAATGCAGCAGGAGCATTTTGGAGGCCAAAGGGCATCCTTAGGTTCTCACGATACCCGAAGAGCACCACAAAACTGTCTTTCCCCAATCTTTTGGAGATATATGAATTTGATTGTAACCAGAGAGCATGTCTAAGGTGCTGGTGAATTTGCATTTGCCAAGGTGATCCAAAGTGTCATCAGTCCTTGGAAAGGGACAAGTGTCCAGTTTTGTGGCCTTGTTGACCACTCACTTATCTACAAAATTGCAACAGGCCTTTTCTTCATTACTGGTTTTCTTTGGTACAATCACTACAGGTGAAGACCAGGTGCTGAAAGAAGGTTAAATTACTCCTGCTTCTAGGAAATGTGAAATATTTTTCTCTGCTATGGGCTGCATGCAAGTGATAAGGGTTCTGAGCTATAGACCTAGCATCAGCTGTAGGAATCTCATGGCATTTTAAGGAGGTTGCCAGAATTTCTTTCTTTTGTTGAAACAAACCTGCAGATTTGTCTGATCTTCTTTACCCAAGTGTTCAAGTTCCTTTTCAATTTTCACTTATACAGGTGATGCAACTGACATAGAGTTTATGTAAACTGTTCTTTCAGGCTGTTTATTTTCTTGATATGCCGTTATCTGGTCAGTATTTACTTCATGCACTTTGGCAAGTATGGTACCCTGGGGAATTTTTTACATCTGCTTCCAAAATTAACTAGGCTCACTGGCAAAAATGTACACTCTTCAGCCATATTCATTCGAGACAAGCTGCAATTCACATGCATGCATTTATCACCTAAAACTACAGTTCTTGTTACTGGACCCATCAAGAAAATATCTCCTCTTAAAACATTTTCATTCTCTTCTATCCAAACAGTTTTACCAGTTTAACTTCAGTGATGTGGTACATGGTTCAAGGGGTTGTTGGAATGTGCTCATTCAGTCTGGACTACCTCACATTCTTATAGTGGGAACATTGCCAAAATAGTGGACATTTCCCCCACTTTGGACTTCTTGTTTTCTGAAGTTAATACACCTTGAAAATGGTGCAGGAAATCATTGCCTAAAATAGCATCTAGCTCATGACCATGCTTCCAAACCACTTCAAATATGAACTGATACTTCCTTCCACCTATTTCCATTTCCCCATATTGAAAACATATTGGATAAATAACCTTTTTTCCCAATCCCCTCGGTCCACAATGCGACAGTTTTAATTCTCAACCATGAGTAGATCTGACAAACAAAACACTTACATGTGCATCTGTATCTATAATAAAGGTAGACTGTTTACCATTGATTTTACCTTGCAAAGGTACATTTGCCACCTCAGTGAGTCCTACCTCTCTTACTAGATTCTCTTTGTAGAAGGCAAGGGGCAGTGGCAGAACCACTCCCATATGAATTTCCCATATTCACATTCCTTTGTGCACCTCTGTAACCTATCTGATCAGCTGAGCAATGCTTTTAAGATCAACAGTTTACTCTCATGTGTCCAGTCTTTCTACAATAGGTGCATACTGGTGCCAAACACTCAGGAGGCTTGTGACCTGGGCATTTTCAATGAGCGCAGCGCACTTCGGCTATGAATGCATGTTTAGCAAGGTTTATCCTGGTGAGAGACTGGACAAATTGCCATGATTCCTCACATAAAAGTGCAAGTCATACAGCCTTACTTAGTGTGCTCTGCAAAGCACACTTTACCTCAGCACCTATCGGTGGGCCAATCCCACGAATAAGTACATCTACACTGCAACCTTCAGCTTCACTGAATAGTACATCATTCCTTTTATTACTTGCCCTCTAGTACATGTGTATAACATCACACAGCTCATATTTGGTCAGCAAAGTGGACTAAATCCTCTCTGGAGTTTTGGTATTGGGTGGAAAGTTGGTTGACTGATTGATTGAGATGGGTTATGGGGCCAAATGACAAGGTCATAACGATCATTAAAAACACACAGTAAAGGCATAAAAGATGAGACCAAATCTAAAAAAAAAATTGGAAAAAAGGGGGCCATCATGGGACACAGACCGAGAAGACTGTAAAAGAAGTCCCAACCACAACCAACCTGTCAAGTAGAACCTTATACTTGGAAATAAAAACCACTTTCACTGAGGGCCAGTTCAACCATCCATGGATCATCTGCTAATATTAAATTTAAGGAATTGGGAAGACTATACTTAACACAAAGGGCCAAAAAAAGGGGACATTCCACCAATATGTGAGATATCGTCAGTCTGGCTCCACAACCACATAGTGGAGGTGGGTCATTACATAGGCGGAAAAAATGGCTGTGCCGGGTATGACCAATGCATAAACAGCATAAAACAGTGAACTTCTTCTGAGAGGAGTGGAAGGAAGAGCGCAAAACTGCAGTAGACCCCTTGATTTTGCGGAGTTTATTACTATGAGCAGTAGTGCTCCAGATGGCATTCCACTTTTGGGCAAAGAGAGATTTGACTTAGATACGCATATCCGTGGCATGAAAGGAAATGGGGGGCAAGTATCTGCTTCTCTAGCCACACGGTCAGTCAGTTCATTCCCTGGGATGCCCACATGACTTGGGGCCCAGAGGAAGACAACTGAACAAGCGGCATGCTCAAGGGCAGGGAGAAGGTCATGGATAGCAGAGACCAAAGGGTGATGAGAGTAGCATTGGTCGATAGCCTGCAGGCTGCTCGTGGAGTCTGAACAAATTAAAATACTGTGGAGGGAGACACAAAAAGAGGGGCCCTGTGTATGGCTAGAAGCTCTACTGTGAACACACTACATGATCCCAGCAATAAATGGTGTTCAAAGTCAATAGGAAATGTGAAAGCGTATCCCACCTCATCGATTGTCTTAGAACCATCAGTGTAAAAGATGGTGGCAACCTGGAACTTTGCAAAGATGGCACATACAAGACCCTGGTAAACCATAGGAGCGACAGAGACCTTAGGACCCTGGAATAGGTCGGTCCTAATCTGAGGTCTAGGCACCATCCAAGGGGGTGGGGTAATGGGAGCAGAGTTCAAGGGTGCCACCATCTTTTACACTGATGGTTCTAAGATAATCAAGAAGGTGGGATACGCTTTCACATTTACTGCAGTCCAATGAGTGGAGATGGACATCCCAGCAGAGGGAAGAGAGATGCATGCCAACTGGCAATCCCACACGTGCGGGTGTTAGGAGGGAGACACTCCTCATGGGCGAAGACCACAGGGTACAGAGAATGGTCAGGGAACTGGCAAACGGCGATTGCATAAGAAACAAGGAAGTGGGTCTGTCAGATGTTTAGAGGGGGAATCCCTGCTTCTGTGAGGAGACTATAAACACAACTAGTGTGAAAGGCACCAGTAGCCAGACGCATCCCACAATGATGGACAGGGTCAAGGAGTTTCAAAGTGGAAGGAGCTGCTGAGCCATAAACCTGACTACCATAATCTAGTCTGGACAAGACCAGAGCATGGTAAAGATGGAGAAGAGTGGAACGATCTGCACCACAAGATGCGGAGAGCATTAAGCTTCCGTATACACGTAGTCTTTAGGTGGCGAATGTGGGGCATCCATGTCAGCTTGTTATAAAAAATAAGGCCCAAGAAACAGGACTGTGCTACAACATCAAGGAGCTGGTTGCCTAAATAAAATTCTGGATCAGGATGTACTGTGGGTCAATGACAATGGGAGAAAACTGGAAGCCATGGGCAGTGGCCCACTCAGACGCCCACTGTATGGTGCCTTGGAGCTGGTGCTCAGCAGATGCTACCGAGTGCGAGCTGCACCAGATGCAAAAATTGTCAATGTACAATGCCGGGGTAAGCAGAGGCCCAACAGAGGTCACAATCCCATTGACGACAATGAGGAACACTTAGCACAGAACCCTGTGGGGTACCATTCTTGTGAGTCTGAGGGTCGCTGAGTGAAGTGCCAATTCGATCACAGAAGAGCCAGTGAGATAAAAACTTGTGGATAAAAATCAAAAGGGGACTAGGGAAGCCCCAGACATGGAGAGTAACTAAAATGTGATGGCACCATGCAATGTCATAATCCTTATGTAGGTCAAAGAAGACCGTGACCAGGTGCCGGCGGTGAGTATAAGCCTGTCAGATGGCTGATTCCAATCAGAGTAAATGGTCAGTTGGAGTTCGCCCTGCCTGGAAGCTACAATGATATGGGGACAAGAGGCCCCGAGATTCGAGTACCAAACATAATCTGAAGCTGACCATCCTTTTGAGCAATCTACCAAGTACATTCATCAGGCAAATTGGGTGGCTGCTGTCTAGAGACATTGGGTTTTTCCTGCGCTTAAGGACAGTGATCACTACACCATCTCGCAGTTGTGACAGAAAAGCACCCGTGAGCCAAATGTGGTTGAAGACCCTGAGGAGCTGTTGCCTCTGGAGACCATCTAAGTGTTGGATCATCTGGTTGTGGATGGAATCCGGGCCTGGGGCTATGTCTCATGAAGAGCTAAGTGCCTGCACCAACTCCCATTCAGTGAAGGGTGCATTATAGGGCTCAACATGGTGTGGGATGAAACAGTGAGGGGTCTGTTCACTATGTGTTTCTGCTGGAGAAAGGTAGTGGGGTAGGAAAAGGATGACGATGCCATCGCAAAGTGTGTCACGAGGTGTTCTGCGAGGATCAATGGATCAGTGCACAGAGCACCTTGGAGGTTCAGACCCTCGAGAGTTGACTATCGCTGGTCGCCCAGAAGGCTAGTGAGCTTGGACCAAACCTGCGATGATCATGCATGTGTCCCCATGGAGGAAACATATCTATCCCAGTGTTCCTTTTTACTCTGCTTAATAAGGTAACGAGAATTAGTACAGAGACACTTAAAAGAGAGGAGGTAGGTCTGTGAAGAGTGTCACGTAAATCACTGCAGTGCCCATTGGCAGTCCTGGACAGCAACTGGAACATCCTTGGTCCACCACAGTACCAGTCTATGATGAGGGGGATCTGTGGATAGCAGGACAGCAGTGCCAGCAGCATGAAGAATAGTGGCAGAGATGCCTTGCATGACTACATCAATGGAACTCAAGAGGGAGGTGTCAAAGTTCACAGCAGACGTAAATAAAGGCCGATTGGCCCTGCGGAGTGCCCAACTTGGGGGCCTGTCTGTCTGGCAGCAGCAGGGGAACAATAGAATCACTGGAAAGTGGTCACTGTCACAAAGGTCATCATGGAATGACCAATGTAGGGAAGCCACGAGAGCAGGGGAGGAGATTGTGAGATCGATGGTAGAGAAGGTGCCATGACTGGCACTGAATGGGTAGGGGAATGATCATTGAGGAGACACAAATCGAGGTCCATGATAAAGCTGGTCAATTAGGATACCCCTACCCATTGAAGTGACACTTCCCCACAGTGGATGAAAGGCATGAAGTCCCTAAGGAGGAGAAATGGAGGAGGGAGTTGCTGGATTGAGGTAGACAGTGCAACGTAAGGAAGTGGGCTACCTGGAGGGAGGAAGACATTGCAAATGGTGATTGCTGGAGTCATTTGCACTCGAACCACTATCACTTCCAAGTTGGTACATAGGAGGATCCAGTCACTAATGACATCGGAGCAAACCAAAGTGCAGACCCCACCAGATGCTACCCCAGGGCCAGCATGGTTCTGACTGAATGCACGATAACCACGAAATGTTGGAGAGTGGTCATCATGGAAATGTGTTTCTTGAAGAACAAAATAGAACACAGAATAGGAGGAGACAAGACGTTGCATTTGTGGTAGGTGACGATTGTATCCATTGCAATTCCACTGGATGATCATGTGGCGATAGTTCAAGGTAGACATGAAGAAGCCAAGGAGGTGGTCAGGTTACTCGATCAGTAGTCATCAGTGAAAAGGATAAGGTGACATCCATAAATAAGATGTCAGACTCAGGTTGGGAGGGGGCAGAGGGCACCTTCGGGGGCATCAGGGGCGCCTTGTCTTGGGATTTATGTTTCTTCTTCTTATTTTTCTGAGGTGGAGGAGGGTAGAGCAGGGCACAGGGGGAGTATAGGTGTCTGCAAGATCTGGAATTGAAAGATAGTGGGCGACCTTGGGGCGTACAGATGGTGTGCCTCATGGCCGAATGGTGGTAAGAGTCTTCTGGCCTGAGAGACGTCAGGGGGAGGGGTCCCAGGAGGGAGCCTGGTCACCAGCAGGTGCCAAAGAAGGGGGGCACTTCTTCAGCCAGGGAGGGGGAGTAGCTCCCTGATGGGAGGTCATGGGAACTGCAGGGGA
This sequence comes from Schistocerca serialis cubense, assembly GCF_023864345.2. Classification (NCBI taxonomy): domain Eukaryota; kingdom Metazoa; phylum Arthropoda; class Insecta; order Orthoptera; family Acrididae; genus Schistocerca; species Schistocerca serialis. Next base: position 986,930,795 of record NC_064640.1, on the reverse strand, counting down.
GGGGTCGGGGTGGGGGGCTGGGGTAAGGATGAGGGAGGAGGAGGAAATGAAGTAACAGAGGCAAAAGTTGAAGATACAGACACTGGATGGAGTCTCTCATACCTTTTGTGAGCCTCAGCATAAGACAGGTGATCCAGGGGCTTGTATTCTTGGATCTTCTTTTCTCTCTTGTAAGCCAGGCAATCCAGCGAGCAAGGGGAGTGGTGGTCAGCACAACTGACACACACAGGTGGCGGCACACAGAGGCTTCCCTCATGGAGTGGGTGGCCACAGTCACCACACAAAGGGTCCACCGTACAGCGGGAAGACATATGCCCAAAATGCAAGCACTGAAGGCACCACGTAGGTGGAGGGACGTACAGTTTCACTTCACATCTGTAGCACATAATCTTGATCTACTCTGAGAGGGTATCCACCTTGAAAGCTAGAATGAAGGAACCAGTATCAGTGTGGTTGTCTTCACGACCCTTCTGCACACATCGAACAAAATGAATGGCACGCTGCTCCAGATTAGCCCAGAGTTTCTTATCAGTTTGCAGGATGAGGTACCTATGAAAAATTACTCCCTGAACCATATTCAGAGATTGGTGAGGAGTGACAGATACTGGGACATTGTCAAGATGATCACACGCATGAAGAGCTGTGAATTGGGTGGCAGAAGAAGCTTTGATCAACAGTGAGCCTGATTGCATCTTACTAAGAGACTCCTCTTCACCAAACTTTTTTCCATGAAAAACAATGGCTTTGTGGTCGTGAATGTGTCCCCATCCATCCTAGTACAGATGAGGTAACAGGGAAAGGATTTCATCCCAAGACAGCGAGCCTGGCCCTCCTCCCATGGTGTAGCCAGGGAAGGGAATGTTGCCACGTGATACGAAGCAGCATTAAATGATCCTTCACCATTCAAAGAGATGTCCATTTGAGAACAGCCAGATCTTTGCAGCTTGATATGCTTCATGCACCAAGCATCCAACCTGATACCACCCACTCCAACTAGGGGCTCTCAACATGGGCACCACCCAGGCCACAGCAAGGGCCCTGTGGCATAGCGGCCATTGCCAGGAGTTCCAATGTTCCAAGAAGATAAGCAACCACTCCTTGGCATACATGGGGAGGGAACAGCTCAGGTACCAGTAGTGTGATCCCTGTGTTGCCAGAGGGCTCAATCATATGGGTACATAACACCCCCACGACACAGGCTGGCTGCACGTGCTGGTGACCTAGCAGAGTAGAAGGGGACTACAGTGGGGAAGGGAGAGGGGAAGGAAAGGGGAGACAGGAATCTACACTGTAGATGCTAGGGAGGGAGTTATTCCCCATATGGTTCACACTAAAAACAGGAAATTTTGAAGTGTAGGTCAAACCTCAAATGGGGATCTAAATGCCAAAAAGGATGAAAGAACAGGCAAAAAGAACAAAATTGCAACCAATACAGGAAACCAGGTGGATAGTCAGGTCGACATAAATGAGAACACCGAGAGAGGGGTAGGAGGTGGCAATAGGGAGGGGAGGGAGGGAGGGAGGGCAAAGGAAATGCAACCAGGGAAGGAAGCATTGGCTGCAATAGCAACAGCTCAGCGCCCCATGTGTGCCACGCATGAACTCACGAAAGAACCATGAGGCCCCGGGGGGGGTAATGGAAAGTTGTTCCCTATAATAGCTAACACAGTGCTTATCCCCATATCTATCCACTAGCCCTTTTGAAAGGGCATCAGATACCTTGGTATTTCTGAGCTCTTCCATGGTATTTACATAAGCACGTGCCTCTCCTTGCAAATTAAGGTTGGTAACTCTTACCAACACTTTGTCACTCCATGTGGACAGTTTCCCTACATGTGTTATATTTTGTATGAAAGTGTAGACATTTTCACCTGGTTTATCTGCAAATGTGGAACCAGTGAAATCATTCCAACATCAATTACAGGACGGGATGGAACTAGGTGTGTGAAAGTGAGGCTAGCTGCAGGCACAGTGCTGCTTTGCAGGGTTGCATTTACTAGTGCTTCATTAAGACACCTTTGCAAATCTTTATTCTCCACCTGGAGTTGTTCAGGCCATGCTTTCTCATCACGACCCATCTCCAATTGCCCCTGGGATCTGGTGGTGGGCATTGCTTTGAACCATATACATTAAAACAAACAAGAAGTCCTCAGTGGTAGCTCTCAGTGATGTTTCAGGCCGCATTGGATCCCTCAAAGCAAAGCTCATGTTTCAGTTGACTGACAAATGACATAGCAGCATTGGGCAGCAACACAATGGTGAAGCCTGACATTGTGACAGAGCTGGGTCATTGTACCCACAATGTGGCCCTGTGTGAAGGCAGCAGAGGCGATGTGCGAGGTCAGTCGGCCTCACCCAGGTGCAGCAACAGTGGCTTTGGTTGGAGGGGGACAGGCAACAAGGACTGAATGTGCTAAGCACTTGTCCATTGCATCACACCTTCCAGCCGGATGGACCCGAACAATGGTTTCACACATGCTTTCTTGGCTTATTAATTTGAAGCAGCATCTCAAAGCCAAAAACTCACTTCTGACACCAGTGTGTACACCCCTTTGGAGAGGAAGTCAGGATTGAAAAGTGGCATGGGCTTGTAATTAATATATGGTACTCAGGCTCAGAGAAAGAAACCATATCAGTTTATTTGCTCATGGCAATTATATGGCAAGGATTGCAAGGACAACGTGAGAAAATTTCAGTGGTCCCAGACCCACCTCAAAGGAGGAGGAAAAATTCAGGGATGAAGGAACTACGACATTTAGCATCTACTCTAGACAAAGGCTCGGAACAGAAGAGAGAGATTTTTTGGTCACAGCTTTGAAACACCTCAGTCTCACCAGTCAGGTGAGCTGGTGACATGATTTAATTGGCAAGGTGACATTGTTAATAATGATTCGGCCTATTGTGGCATGAACCGATCAGTTGTTGCATCGGCTGAATAGGTGGACTTTTTGTAAAATTTATATAATAAAAATTACTCCCGTTCGGGACCTGGGGCATCTTGTACATACCCATTCAGGTTGGTTTTTCCCATTTCCTTTTTATTTGTGACATTAACTACAAAGTAAGCTACATTATTGTTCATTTTGTACAGAAATAAATAATGTACTATAAAATAAGACTTTAGTATTATACTTTCCATACAGATTTGATAAGCAGAAGTGCAAAATAGCAACAAATGCTATTGAAATACAATACTAAACAAACACTCTATTGATCACTTTCAACAATGTCCTTACGCTCCTTCTAGAATGTTAAAATGTCTTCTAAGTTTTAAGATTTAAGTTGTCCTTTCCCTTACTGACCACATTATTCTTTTCCAAGATGGCTCCTTTCCTCACTTCCTGGCTGCAGATTTGGATTTACATATCACAAGCTTTGCAGAACAGACAATAATACCTTCTTCTTAGACTTTGTATAAGACATCACTCACTGAGCAGTTATTTTTGAAGATAACTTCGATCATAAGGCTTTTAGTGCACTGGACTTGAGATCCTTTGCTTCCTAATCTTTATTTAGTATCTTGACAGTGCCATATTGTTCGTGCACTTTACGGCATTCAGCCAATGAAAGAATATCTTCCTTTTTTTTCATCTACTGTACCAAACACTGTCAGGATTATAGCTGTGACCACGAACAGGGAAATAATGTACCAGCTTACTAAACTGTCTGCTTTCTTCCATGAAGGTCATTAGTGTGCACATCATACTGTATTTCTATTTTAACTGGTAGAGGGGACAGAAAATAAATCAATTTTATTTGGGCCATTTTCTGGCTCAAGGTTTCTGAGAAAATCCAATAGAGCAAAGGCTACTTGGTAGCATCCTTTCGGTCCTCCTGTTTCTAGCCAAGCATAAAAATCAATTCTGTTTCGAATAGAATACATCACCTATGGAGAGCTTTGGTATTGGCTAATTCTGTTGTATATCAAAACATACTATAGGCACATGGATTTTCCTCCTTCATTAGTGGTAGAACATCTTAGCACGAAGCTTCTCCAACCCGTGGTCTGCTATTGATTGATTCTTTCTCTCCAGATCTTATTTATTTTGAAAGTTTGTCTTTGGACATATTTGATGTTGCTTGAAATGTTGGGTGCACATATGGGTACAGCCTGGCCATCTTCTTTTCTTATGCTGTACGTTATCAAAACTGTTTCTTTCTTGATGTTCCTTCTCCCAAATAAGTTTGAGCAATAATCAGGAGTTAACGTTGTTGTGTAAACCACTAATTTATTTCTATCAATACTGGTGGCAAGTGTTTGCCTACAGTTATTTCTTCCTTTCTTATTTGCAGGAAACACTTACACATTACCATCAACAGTGATGCCCTAAATTCTTATTTTCCCCTCCAGGCCTCTCAGAAGCAAAGTACAGTTTACGTATATACACTTCTGCTTCAACTGATCGAGTACAAATACCAAGCTATGCAAAAATTCTTCATTTTCAACACCGAATAACAACTTAACCACTGGCTTTTGACAAAACTGTTTCAACAGATGATACATGACAACAAGCTTGAGTTGTAACTGTGGTAACACTGGCAGCACAGGTAGGGCAGCAGCAGTGGCAACAGCGGCGGGCAGGGATACCTCAACTGTCAGCAACATACAGGCGTCGTTGAGGGTTAGCACATAAGTTGGCTTTAACCTTTCAATGGACACAACTGAGGCACACCATGGAGACACACAGTTAAAGTTTTGTCATTTTGTTGTAAAGCGAGTTGAGGATCCGAGTATCGAAGCAGTATGGGGGCTGGCAAGTTTCGATTGCGTGCCTCTGAAGTGTCACTCGTAGCCAAGCCATACAGTCCTGAAGCTGCTGGATGTAAGTTGGGACACTAGTAGTAGCGGGGAGAGTCATGAAGGAAGTGTCAGGTCAGCAGCACAAGGTTGAGGATATAAAACCAGTACTTAGTAAAAATGTTTCTGTCACTGATAAGTGAGATAGATGAACAGTATTTAAAAATCACTTTCTCACCATAGATGGTGAATTAAATAAAAGCTTGCATTTATACAGGGAATCATATAACTCTATTGGAAAATGGCTTTCCAAGACTGATATTTAAAATACTCCTCCGCAATACTGACAAGGAGGGAGATTGAGCCAATAATTTAACTGAAAACGAAGGACTCTTTTACTACCAAGCTAGTGTCATCAGGGAACAGAAATATTTTAGAATCACCTGTAATACTAGATGGATATGATGGAGTACCTAGCAGAATGATTAAGTACTGTGTTGCACACGTTATCCCTGTACTTAGCCATATTTGTAGAAAATAACTTAACACTAAATCACAGTAAGACTCAGTCTTTAGAGTTTCTACCACACAGTTCAACAAAACCTTACATTTTAATTACACAGAACAGGCATATGATTAGTGAGACTGAACAGTTCAGATTTGTAGGTGTTGATTGATAGCAAACTGTCGTGGAAAGCGTATGTTCAGGATCTTGTTCAAAGACTTAATGCTGTCATTTTTACTATCAGAACAGTATCGGAAGTAAGTGATAGCTCAACATGAATAGTAATCTACTTTGCTTATTTTCATTCACTTATGGTGTATTGCATTATATTTTGGGGTAACTCTTCCCATTCTCAAAATGTATTTGTGGCTCAGAAATACAGGCTCATTTGTCTGTGTATTCTACATTGACCTCTCAATATATATAATCTTTAATAGTACCAGCTTATTCCCAAGAATTAAAGCTTTCACTTGGTTAATACTAGGCAGAAATCCAATCTGTATTTTGATTGCAGCTCCTTGATTCTTGTGCAGAAAGGCATGCAGTATTGTGCTGCATCCATTTTCAATAAGCTACCCCAACAATTCAAAAATCTTAGCAGTAATCCATGTACTTTCAAACCCAAACTGAAGAGTTTCCTCATGGGTCACTCCTATTCTGCTGAGGAGTTCCTCAAAAAATTAAGCTGATTCCCGTGTTATGTCATTGATCTTGTTTAAATAAACTTATAGCTTGTCATCTTTTTAGGATTCATAAACATTTTATTTTATCTATCATTACTTTTCTGTTGTACTTTCAGGTACTGACACGTTCAATGACCATGGAGTTTTGATCCTCATTTTGGTCCTATAGAACTAGATGTGTAAAATTAAATAAAAATAGTCTATCATTGTGAAAAGTGGCAGCCACATCAGGATGGCATGGGGACGAAGATGATGATGTGAACATGGACAGATCAGTGCTCAACAGGGGGAAATGGAGCAACAGGCACACAAACACAACAACCAGTTTAGCACACTGGCACAGGACACAGGTGCAGGCCCAAGTGTGACAGTCCAATTGGATGCTGAGCCAGACAAAACATTCCTGGACAAGGGCAGCAGATGCATGGATATGGAGGCATCCCAGGTCATGCAGGCAGTCAAAAGCTGGTTTGCAGATGGAAGGGAGCGGTCATGGTCTTTGGAGCCATCGGTGAGCACAGAGTCAGAAAGAATATTACACCAAATGTGTAGGTCTGGGCAATGGACCTGGTGGTGCTGGAGGAAATGGTCGAAATACCGGTTCTGATGTAATTGAGCTAGTGTGGGGTCAGTACTGAGCTTCTGCAAGGGCCTCATAATCTAACAGAGGGCTGAGGGTGCAGGAGTGGCTGGGGCAGTAAGCAACGATGTTATCAATGCCAACTACATGGCATATACCAGCAGGAAACTGAACCACATACTCTTGGTAAATGAACTATTGGGGAAAATTTTGGGAAGCATCTTTCTGACAAAACTCTGTCATAAGAGGGTGATCATCAGTAAAGACAGTGAAAAGGTATCCCTCAACAGAAGGGCAGAAGTACTTCATTGCCTCACAGATGGCAAGCAGTTTCAGATTGAACATGGCCCATCAGTGCTAAAGCTCGGACAGCTTAGCCAAAGAGAAGGTCAGCAGGTGCCAGTGGGCCCAAAGTGCTGTTGAAGGACCACACTGATCGCACATTGACTCGCAACAGCGAGAGGGGGAGAGTTGCTGGGTGTGACAGGAGGGCCATATTGGGGAGGTCAGGCTTAGTGCTCTCGAAACTGCCATCATAGGTGGTGTCCACCATTGCATGGATTTGGGACTCATTGTTCAGTTGCCTTGCAATATGGCAGTGAGAGGCCCCTGAAAAGAGGACGTATTTTTAAGGAAACCACAAAAGAAATTAGGCATGCCCAGCAATCTGTGAGACTCTTATATGTTTTGGGCCATGGAAATTCAAAGATTGCATGGACTTTCTCAGGTAGGGGTCACAAGACGTGATGGGTGCGCCCTAAGAATTCAATTTTGGCTTCACAGTGACCCATTCTTCTAGTTTGAGAATGGCCACTCCTCTGTCCAGGTGCTCGCGGTGTTTGGGTATGTCGTAGGAGCATACAAGGGGGGGGGGACCGAGTGTACCATGGAGGATATTGCCTAAGAAACATTGCTAAGTTTATTTAGTGTTACGTAGGCTTTCAAAAAAGTCCGAAAGATGTGATAATTGCTGTCTTATCAATGTCCTCTGGTTTGACCAGGATCTGAGAGACAGCTTTCATGCAGTCTATCTTACTAAACATAGTGGCACCAGAAATTTCTTCACTATAGCTAAATAACAGTGTGACAGAATAATGGTCGGGAATGGTTCTCACATTGAGCCGCCAACAATCACTGAACCATGTCACGTCCTTATGTGCTAAATGAAGTGCGGAGACCAGGGGCTTTTGGATGGGCAGAGGATTCCAGCAGCAATACAGGTTCCCTGTTTTTGCCTGTGCAAATCTACAACTGTCTGACAGAAGAGTACATGCCTGGCAGTGAACCGATGGACCCAGAGTGGTTGCAGTGTACAGCACCGTGTCATGGAGCACCCTGAGGGGGGGGGGGGGGGGGGGCGTGACATCAGCTGTGGTGAAATCCAAAACAACTCATCACCACCTCTGAGATCAACACGAGGGAGATGTGGACAGTAGGTAGTGATGACAGAGCCATTTGCAGCAATGAGGAGGGAGGGGGATGGCGCTGGACGAGTGCAGGAGTTTGTGCGGGAAGATGGTCAGGTCCAAGCAAGTGTCAAAGAGCTAAGGGATTGGTGAGGTGGGGTTACGTTCTTCCTAATCCAATACTACAATCATTGATTATTTATAAAATAGTTTGCTGGTTCTCATTTCTGGAAAAGCATCTACTGCATGCTGTCCATACATTTCATTGTGTTTCAGTGGTGCAACTGTTTTGGAGTCTGTATTTTACATCTCTACCACAGTACACCTTTTGGAAACTTTAGTAGCTACCTGCTGTCACCATTCTTGGACACAAATTTCTCTGCGACAATGTTCAATTTTCTCAGTGACGCCGAAATCTTAAGCTCACTCATTGAAGGAATGTCCACTTAGCAAGTATTTCTGTTAACTGTTTGTATCCCTGTGTTGTTCACAACTCACTAGCCCAATAAACAAAGAGCAAAAAAACATCAGAGAAGAGAGAAAATTTGTGGGGTCACAATTTTATTTTACAGTAGTAACGATGTATGTCACAAAGAGTTGTGACCAGTGGAGCGTGAGAAGAGGAGGGGAGGGGAGGGGAGGGGAGGGGAGGGGAGGGGAGGGGAGGGGAGGGGAGGGGAGGGGAGGGGAGGGGAGGGGAGGGGAGGGGAGGGGAGGGGAGGGGAGGGGAGGGGAGGGGAGGGGAGGGGAGGGGAGGGGAGGGGAGGGGAGGGGAGGGGAGGGGAGGGGAGGGGAGGGGAGGGGAGGGGAGGGGAGGGGAGGGGAGGGGAGGGGAGGGGAGGGGAGGGGAGGGGAGGGGAGGGGAGGGGAGGGGAGGGGAGGGGAGGGGAGGGGAGGGGAGGGGAGGGGAGGGGAGGGGAGGGGAGGGGAGGGGAGGGGAGGGGAGGGGAGGGGAGGGGAGGGGAGGGGAGGGGAGGGGAGGGGAGGGGAGGGGAGGGGAGGGGAGGGGAGGGGAGGGGAGGGGAGGGGAGGGGAGGGGAGGGGAGGGGAGGGGAGGGGAGGGGAGGGGAGGGGAGGGGAGGGGAGGGGAGGGGAGGGGAGGGGAGGGGAGGGAGGGGGGAGGGGAGGGAGGGGGGAGGGGAGGGAGGGGGGAGGGGAGGGGGGGTTAAAAGTCACTTCTTTATGTTTTTCTTTTAACATCTCCAAAACTGCAGCTTCTGGCAAAAATGTTCCCCAGTACTAAATTAAACTACATTAAATTTCCAGCAAAAAGAAGACCTATTCATTTTTTCTCTAAGACTAAAAGTTGTTGCAGAGGATGGAAAAGCCACAATTATTAAAAACAGCATTTCAATAGTATAACATTGATGTTTGTTGTTAAATGAAGTGGTTAAGAACAAATGATGGGCATTTCTTCAAAAGTCGATAAATGCTCAATTGTTCAAAATTCATATTGTTATGGGGCACCTCCCACATACCAAAATTTCACAAGTTCTACAGATTGTCCTAGCAGATGACACTCCCCTTCCAGTTGCACCTGGATGCTCTCAAAAGCACCTGCACAATAGTGGACACCTACCGACAGGAATATCTTTCCCCCACTTTTAAAATCTACTTACCAGCACTTATGTCTGTGTGCGAGGGAGGCATTCTCAGGCATGTGCTAGTAGTGAACAGTCAATGCAGTACCTGCACAAATACTACTACTATAATTGTGGACTGGGGCTTCCAATGAGGACCCCAGGGTCGCTGCATGATGACTATTCGAGAAGAAATCAGGAGAGTTGGCCCTGTGCATTGCTTAGGCAGACAGCTTGTGAGTGCCACAGTTTTCCGAGCAGGACCAGTACAAACCAGTAGTTTATTGCTCATGTACCGCATCCCGATTTATGGAGGTTGTTAATTCCACACGCAGAAACACATGTAAATGTCCTTTATGTTGTACTGCTCTGTACCAGTGCCAAGTGTCTACGTGGAGTGTCCCATTCAGTTCACATAGTTTTTGATCTTCCTTCACACACAACAGTGCCTAGTCACTGTGTGTCTTCTACTTTAATTCATCATTTCTAGTGTCCTCTGCTTGGGACAAACTTTCAGTGATCATGCTGAACTTTCTAACTTGTGTAAATCTTAGTGAAGGCTCCCACCTACGAAAGTAACATGTTTGTGTTTCTGGGCAAATTACACCTCAATTGTGTACAGATATCTTTCCTTTTATGATATTGTTAAATAATATGTAGTGGCTTGTCTACCTTGATAAATAGTTTGTTGTTGTTGTTGTCTTCAGTTCTGAGACTTGTTTGATGCAGCTCTCCATGCTACTCTATCCTGTGCAAGCTTCTTCATCTCCCAGTACCTACTGCAGACTACATCCTTCTGAATCTGCTTAGTGTATTCATCTCTTTGTCTCCCTCTATGATTTTTACCCTCCACGCTGCCCTCCAGTACCAAATTGGTGATCCCTTGATGCCTCAGAACATGTCCTACCAACCGATCCATACTTCTAGTCAAGTTGTGCCACAAACTCCTCCTCAATTCTATTTAATACCTCCTCATTAGTTATGTGATCTACCCATCTAATCTTCAACATTCTTCCGTAGCACCACATTTCGAAAGCTTCTATTCTCTTCTTGTCTAAACTATTTATCATCCATGTTTCACTTCCATACATGGCTACACTCCATACAAATACCGGGTGATCAAAAAGTCAGTATAAATTTGAAAACTTAATAAACCACAGAATAATGTAGATAGAGAGGTAACAATTGACACACATGCTTGGAATGACATGGGGTTTTATTAGGAAAAAAAAACACAAAGTTCACAAAATGTCCGACAGATGGCGCTGGAGAGCAAAACGTCAGTGACTGTGCATGACAATTGTGTGTAAAAGGAGCTGTAATGAGAGAGAGAATCAGATGCGCCAGCACTCACAGCATGTTGATGTTACCTGAAAAGGCACTTTTAGTGAAGCTGTATTATCAGAATGGGGAATGTGCTAGTTCAACGTTACGATCCTATCGCCATAGAAAGGGGATTTGAACGGGTAAAGGTCCGTTGACAAATGCAGCTGTGGTGAGAATGATTTAGAAGTTCGAAGCCAGGGTTGTTTAGACGATAGACCCCGTAGTGGCCGACCGAGCACAATGCGCAATGCTGCTTCAACAGTTCAGGAAGAAATGAAGACTGTAGCGCGTTCGTCTATGCACAGGTAAGTCAGTGTTCGTGCAGTCTCACATCGCACTGGCATTCCATACACTACTGTTTGGATGGCACTGAGGCATACCCTTCGATGCTATCCGTACAAAATCCATCGGCGTCATGAACTGTTACCTGGCGATTTAGTGAAGCGGAGGGCATTTGCATTGTGGGTGTTTCAAAAGATGGCGGAAGATGACGATTGGTTGAGGAACGTGTTGTGGACCGACTAAGCTCATTTCACACTCCGAGGGTCTGTCGATGCCCACAACTGTAGAATTTGGGCTACCAAAAATCTTACAACTGTCGTGGAAACTCCATTGCACGACGAGATATTCACAGTATGGGTTGGATTTACCACATCTACCGTTATCGGGCCTTTTTTCTTCGAGGAAATTCGTGATTCTGGTTTTGTAACTGCTACTGTGACGGGTGAGAGGTACGCCGATATGTTACAGAATCGCACCATCCCCAGCCTGGCTGATAAGCACCTGCTGGAACGTATGATGTTTATGCAGGATGGCGATCCACCCCATATTGCTAGACGCGTGAAAGATCTCTTGCGCGCGTCGTTTGGTGATGATCGTGTGCTCAGCCGCCACTTTCGTCATGCTTGGCTTCCCAGGTCCCGAGACCTCAGTCCGCGCGATTATTGGCTTTGGGGTTACCTGAAGTCGCAAGTGTATCGTGATCAACCGACATCTCTAGGGATGCTGAAAGACAACATCCGACACCAATGCCTCCAGACATGCTTTACAGTGCTGTTCACAACATTATTCTTCGACTACAGCTACTGTTGAGGAATGATGATGGACATATTGAGCATTTCCTGTAAAGATCATCATCTTTGCTTTGTCTTACTAAGTTATTATTGCTGTTCTGCTATTCTGATCAGATGAAGCGCCATCTGTCGGACATTTTTTGAACTTTTGTATTTTTTTGGTTCTAATAAAACCCCATGTCATTCCAAGCATGTGTGCCAATTTGTACTTCTCTATCTACATTATTCCGTGATTTATTCAGCTTTCAAATTTATACTGACTTTTTGATCACCCAGTACTTTCAGAAACGACTTCCTGACACTTAAATCTATACTCGATGTTAACAAATTTCTCTTCTTCAGAAACGCTTTCCTTGCCATTGCCAGTCTACATTTTATATACTCTCTACTTCGACCATCATCAGTTACTTTCCTCCCCAAATAGCAAAACTCCTTTACTACTTTGGTAAGTGTCTCATTTCCTAATCTAATTCCCTCAGCATCACCCGATTTAATTCGACTACATTCGATTATCCTCGTTTTGCTTTTGTTGATGTTCATCTTATACCCTCCTTTCAAGACACTGTCCATTCCGTTCAACTGCTCTTCCAAGTCCTTTGCTGTCTCTGACAGAATTACAATGTCATCGGCAAACCTCAAAGTTTTTACTTCTTCTCCATGAATTTTAATACCTACTCCGCATTTTTCTTTTGTTTCCTTTACTGCTTGCTCAACATACACATTGAATAGTATCGGGGAGAGGCTACAACCCTGTCTCACTCCCTTCCCAACCACTGCTTCCCTTTCATGCCCCTCAACTCTTATAACTGCCATCTGGTTTCTGTACAAATTGTAAATAGCCTTTCGCTCCCTGTGTTTTACCCCTGCCACCTTCAGAATTTGAAAGAGAGTACTCCAGTCAACATTGTCAAAAGCTTTCTCTAAGTCTACAAATGCTAGAAACATAGGTTTGCCTTTCCTTAATCTTTCTTCTAAGATAAGTCACAGGGTCAGTATTGCCTCACATGTTCCAACATTTTTACGGAATCCAAACTGATCTTCCCCGAGGTCGACTTCTGGTTTTTCCATTCGTCTAGAAAGAATTCGCGTTAGTATTTTGCAGCTGCGACTGGTAATTTTCACATCTATCAACACCTGCTTTCTTTGGGATTGGAATTACTATATTATTCTTGAAGTCTGAGGGAATTTCACCTGTCTCATACATCTTGCTCACCAGATGGTAGAGTTTTGTTAGGCCTGGCTCTCCCAAGGCTGTCAGTAGTTCTGATGGAATGTTGTCTACTCCCGGGGCCTTGTTTCGACTCAGGTCTTTCAGTGCTCTGTCAAACTCTTCACGCAGTATCATATCTCCCATTTCATCTTCATCTACCTCCTCTTCCATTTCCATAATATTGTCCTCAAGAACATCGCCCCTGTATAGACCCTCTATATACTCCTTCCACCTATCTGCTTTCCCTTCTTTGCTTAGAACTGGGTTCCCATCTGAGCTCTTGATATTCATGCAAGTGGTTCTCTTTTCTCCAAAGGTCTCTTTAATTTTCCTGTAGGCAGTATCTATCTTACCCTAGTGATATATGCCTCTACATCCTTACATTTGCCCTCTAGCCATCCCTGCTTAGCCATTTTGCACTTCCTGTCGATCTCATTTTTGAGACGTTTGTATTCCTTTTTACCTGCTTCACTTACTGCATTTTCGTATTTTCTCCTTTCATCAATTAAATTCAGTATCTCTTCTGTTACCCAAGGATTTCTACTAGCCCTAGTCTTTTTAACTACTTGATCCTCTGCTGCCTTCACTATTTCATTCCTCAAAGCTACCCATTCTTCTTCTACTGTATTTCTTTCCCCCATTCCTGTCAATTGTTCTATTATGCTCTCCCTGAAACTCTGTACAACCTCTGGTTCTTTCAGTTTATCCAGGTCCCATCTCCTTAAATTCCGACCTTTTTGCAGTTTCTTCAATTTTAATCTACAGTTCATAACCAATAGATTGTGGTCAGAGTCCACATCTGCCCCTGGAAATGTCTTACAATTTAAAATCTGGTTCCTAAATCTGTCTTACCATTATATAATCCATCTGAAACCTTTTAGTATCTCCAGCGTTCTTCCATGTATACAACCTTCTTTCATGATTCTTGAACCAAGTGTTAGCTATCATTAAGTTACGCTCTGTGCAAAATTCTACCAGGCGGCTTCCTCTTTCATTTCTTAGCCCGAATCAGTATTCACCTACTACTTTTCCTACTCTTCCTTTTCCTACTGTCGAATTCCAGTCACCCATGACGATTAAATTTTCGTCTCCCTTCACTACCTGAATAATTTCTTTTATCTCATCATACATTTCATCAATTTCTTGATCATCATCTGCAGAGCTAGTTGGCATATAAACTTGTACTACTGTAGTAGGCGTGGGCTTTGTGTATCTTGGCCACAATAATGCGTTCACTATGCTGTTTGTAGTAGCTTACCCACACTCCTATTTTTTTATTCATTATTAAACCTACTCCTGCATTACCTCTATTTGATTTTGTATTTATAACCCTGTATTCACCTGACCAAAAGTCTTGTTCCTCCTGCCACCGAACTTCACTAATTCCCACTATATCTAACTTCGACCTATCCATTTCCCTTTTTAAATTTTCTAACCTACCTGCCCGATTAAGGGATCTGACATTCCACGCTCCGATCCGTAGAACACCAGTTTTCCTTCTCTTGATAACGACGTCCTCTTGAGTAGTCCCCACCTGGAGATCCGAATGGGGGACTATTTTACCTCCGGAATATTTTACCCAAGAGGACGCCATCATCATTGAATCATACAGTAAAGGTGCATGCCCTCGGGTAAAATTACAGCTGTAGTTTCCCCTTGCTTTCAGCTGTTCGCAGTACCACAACAGCAAGGCCGTTTTGGTTAGTGTTACAGGGCCAGATCAATCATCTAGACTGTTGCCCCTGTTGTTGTTGTTGTTGTGGTCTTCAGTCCTGAGACTGGTTTGATGCAGCTCTCCATGCTACTCTATCCTGTGCAAGCTTTTTCATCTCCCAGTACCTACTGCAACCTACATCCTTCTGAATCTGCTTAGTGTATTCATCTCGTGGTCTCCCTCTACGATTTTTACCCTCCACGCTGCCCTCCAATACTAAATTGGTGATCCCTTGATGCCTCAGAACATGCCCTACCAACCGATCCCTTCTTCTGGTCAAGTTGTGCCACAAACTTCTCTTCTCCCCAATCCTATTCAATACTTCCTCATTAGTTACATGATCTACCCATCTAATCTTCAGCATCCTTCTGTAGCACCACATTTCGAAAGCTTCTATTCTCTTCTTGTCTAAACTGTTTATCGTCCATGTTTCACTTCCATACATGGCTACACTCCATACGAATACTTTCAGAAATGACTTCCTGACACTTAAATCAATACTGGATGTTAACAAATTTCTCTTCTTCAGAAACGCTTTCCTTGCCATTGCCAGTCTACATTTTATATCCTCTCTACTTCGACCATCATCAGTTATTTTGCTCCCCAAATAGCAAAACTCCTTTACTACTTTAAGTGCCTCATTTCCTAATCTAATTCCCTCAGCATCACCCGACTTAATTAGACTACATTCCATTATCCTTGTTTTGCTTTTGTTGATGTTCATCTTATATCCTCCTTTCAAGACACTGTCCATTCCATTCAACTGCTCTTCCAAGTCCTTTGCTGTCTCTGACAGAATTACAATGTCATCGGCGAACCTCAAAGTTTTTATTTCTTCTCCATGGACTTTAATACCTACTCCGAATTTTTCTTTTGTTTCCTTTACTGCTTGCTCAATATACAGATTGAACAACATCGGGGAGAGGCTGCAGCCCTGTCTTACTCCCTTCCCAACCACTGCTTCCCTTTCATGTCCCTCGACTCTTATAACTGCCATCTGGTTTCTGTACAAATTGTAAATAGCCTTTCGCTCCCTGTATTTTACCCCTGCCACCTTTAGAATTTGAAAGAGAGTATTCCAGTCAACATTGTCAAAAGCTTTCTCTAAGTCTACAAATGCTAGAAACGTAGGTTTGCCTTTCCTTAATCTTTCTTCTAAGATAAGTCGTAAGGTCAGTATTGCCTCACGTGTTCCAGTGTTTCTACGGAATCCAAACTGATCTTCCCCGAGGTTGGCTTCTACTAGTTTTTCCATTCGTCTGTAAAGAATTCGTGTTAGTATTTTGCAGCTGTGACTTATTAAGCTGATAGTTCGGTAATTTTCACATCTGTCAACACCTGCTTTCTTTGGGATTGGAATTATTATATTCTTCTTGAAGTCTGAGGGTATTTCGCCTGTTTCATACATCTTGCTCACCAGATGGTAGAGTTTTGTCAGGACTGGCTCTCCCACGGCCGTCAGTAGTTCCAATGGAATATTGTCTACTCCGGGGGCCTTGTTTCGACTCAGGTCTTTCAGTGCTCTGTCAAACTCTTCACGCAGTATCGTATCTCCCATTTCATCTTCATCTACATCCTCTTCCATTTCCATAATATTGTCCTCAAGTACATCGCCCTTGTATAGACCCTCTATATACTCCTTCCACCTTTCTGCTTTCCCTTCTTTGCTTAGCACTGGGTTTCCATCTGAGCTCTTGATATTCATACAAGTCGTTCTCTTATCTCCAAAGGTCTCTTTAATTTTCCTGTAGGCGGTATCTATCTTACCCCTAGTGAGATAGGCCTCTACATCCTTACATTTGTCCTCTAGCCATCCCTGCTTAGCCATTTTGCACTTCCTGTCGATCTCATTTTTGAGACGTTTGTATTCCTTTTTGCCTGTTTCACTTACTGCATTTTTATATTTTCTCCTTTCATCAATTAAATTCAATATTTCTTCTGTTACCCAAGGATTTCTACTAGCCCTCGTCTTTTTACCTACTTGATCCTCTGCTGCCTTCACTACTTCATCCCTCAAAGCTACCCATTCTTCTTCTACTGTATTTATTTCCCCCATTCCTGTCAATTGCTCCCTTATGCTCTCCCTGAATCTCTGTACAACCTCTGGTTCTTTTAGTTTATCCAGGTCCCATCTCCTTAAATTCCCAGCTTTTTGCAGTTTCTTCAGTTTTAATCTACAGGTCATAACCAATAGATTGTGGTCAGAGTCCACATCTGCCCCTGGAAATGTCTTACAATTTAAAACCTGGTTCCTAAATCTCTGTCTTACCATTATATAATCTATCTGATACCTTTTAGTATCTCCAGGGTTCTTCCACGTATACAACCTTCTTTCATGATTCTTAAACCAAGTGTTAGTTATGATTATGTTGTGCTCTGTGCAAAATTCTACCAGGCGGCTTCCTCTTTCATTTCTGTCCCCCAATCCATATTCACCTACTATGTTTCCTTCTCTCCCTTTTCCTACACTCGAATTCCAGTCACCCATGACTATTAAATTTTCGTCTCCCTTCACAATCTGAATAATTTCTTTTATTTCATCATACATTTCTTCAATTTCTTCGTCATCTGCAGAGCTAGTTGGCATATAAACTTGTACTACTGTAGTAGGTGTGGGCTTCGTATCTATCTTGGCCACAATAATGCGTTCACTATGCTGTTTGTAGTAGCTTACCCGCATTCCTATTTTCCTATTCATTATTAAACCTACTCCTGCATTTCCCCTATTTGATTTTGTGTTTATAACCCTGTAGTCACCTGACCAGAAGTCTTGTTCCTCCTGCCACCGAACTTCACTAATTCCCACTATATCTAACTTCAACCTATCCATTTCCCTTTTTAAATTTTCTAACCTACCTGCCCGATTAAGGGATCTGACATTCCACGCTCCGATCCGTAGAACACCAGTTTTCTTTCTCCTGATAACGACATCCTCTTGAGTAGTCCCCGCCCGGAGATCCGAATGGGGGACTATTTTACCTCCGGAATATTTTACCCAAGAGGACGCCATCATCATTTAACCATACAGTAAAGCTGCATGCCCTCGGGAAAAATTACGGCTGTAGTTTCCCCTTGCTTTCAGCCGTTCGCAGTACCAGCACAGCAAGGCCGTTTTGGTTATTGTTACAAGGCCAGATCAGTCAATCATCCAGACTGTTGCCCTTGCAACTACTGAAAAGGCTGCTGCCCCTCTTCAGGAACCACACGTTTGTCTGGCCTCTCAACAGATACCCCTCCGTTGTGGTTGCACCTACGGTACGGCTATCTGTATCGCTGAGGCACGCAAGCCTCCCCACCAACGGCAAGGTCCATGGTTCATGGGGGGTTGCCCCTGCAACTACTGAAAAGGCTGCTGCCCCTCTTCAGGAACCACACATTTGTCTGGCCTCTCAACAAATACCACTCCATTGTGGTTGCACCTACGGTACAGCTATCTGTATAGCTGAGGCACGCAAGACTCCCCGCCAACTGCAAGGTCCATGGTTCATTGGGGGGGGGGGGGGGGGATAAATAGCTTATCTTGCTGAGAAACTGCACCCTCACCTTTATGTTGCTTCAATGGAACACTTTCGCATGATGGTCACTGACAAGAAACATACCTCAATAAAACTTTGACCATACATAGGAGGAACTGCTACAGTGTAGTACAGAAGGCAACTAAAGAAATATATAATGAGATGAACAGAAATAATACTTTTATTCAAAGACAATAATTACACTGAAGTCATGGCTGTAATTGATGGCCCACTGGATATTACAAAAATACGGGACATGGTCCTTAATAGCGTTTGTGAACACCATGAATGGCAATGCATGCTCTGCAATGTGTCCAAATACTGGCCACAGGATTGGTATGAAGTTCTTTGGTAGAGCATTCCATTCCTCCAACAGCACAGTTGAAAACTGCTTCATGCTACTTTGTGCATTTGTAAAATTTGCAATGTCTTCCCCAAAGCATCCACACATGCTTGATGGGATTTAAGCTGGGGGAACAAGGTCATCCCATTCACTGAATATCCTCTCATTCCTAGAGCTTCTCCACCTACGCCGTTTGATATGGTTGTGCATTTGTCATTCATGAAACTGAAGTAATGCCAAATCCATTCCTGAAGAGATGCATATGGGGAAGGTGTACAGTGTCACACTAATGTTGACCAACTTCTGTACCATGATTAAAGATTTTAAGGTCAGTAGGCCCACGTAACATTGTGCTTCTGCAAATTATAACACCTGGACCACCAAAGCAATCATGTTCAACAATGTTTCTGGGTGCATTACACACCCATATACAGTGAGAGGTAGGAATACGTAATGCACCCAAAAACACTGTCAAAGAAGATCTTTTTGGTGCTCTAAGTGTTATGGTGTAAGGAGCTAAAGTTGGATGGCTGTACTGACCTCCAAATCTTTCGACATGGGACACTCACCAGTCAACATTATTGAGAGACTGTACTCCTCCATGTCTGTCTTTTCAGGGGTCCATTCAGCCCTGACTGCACTTCTGTGGATGACAATGCGTGACTGCATCAAAAATGTGCAGGTGGAGCTGCCCTTGGAACAAGAGGATATTCCGTGAATGGACAAGATTGCCCATCGCCCCCTTCCCCACCCACCTCCAACAACGCCCATACAGCACATGTGGGATGGGTTGGGAATATGTATTGCAGCATGCTCACATGGACTAACAACAATCCAGCAGCTGTCAGTCACAATGGTGGAGGTACAGAACAGCCTACCACAAGAACTTCTTACAAACCTTGTGATCAGCAAGGGAGTGTGCTGGAGAGCACGCATTGCCATCCATGATGATCACACACACTATTAAAAATCATGTCCCACTTTTTGTGATGTCCAGGGAACATCGAATTTCACAGTAACTTTAGTTTAATTTTTTTCTTTGGATAAAGCTAATTTCTGTTCATCTGTCTCATTGTGTGTTTATGTCATTTGTGAAACCATTCATAATGATATAAATCAAACTGCTTCTGAGCTTGTGCACTATAAACACAGATACTGTGTCACAGTGCGATTTTCCACGTCATAGTGATTTATTGTGAAAATGATTCCTGGGTCATGAAACTAACTAGCTGAGTGTCACTGTCTTCTGCAAATGTATTACTCACAGGCATGTCGTATCAAGCCTTACCCTATACTTCAGTTACATATGGCATATTACACACTACAGTTTATCTCATCTCATGGTGAGGAAGAAATCTGAAGAGTAAGACATTTTTCCTCCAAAGCAAAATTCATCAAGAAATGGCCATTCTGCTTAATGACTGAAAAGCATAAAGAATCTGTCATTATCAACAAGAAACTATGGGGGTTGAGGCTGGGCACTGCTGTAATCTATCATTTTTTTAAGGAGTTGTTTCTTAAGAAGAATTGCAATTAACTTTTATGTGAAGGCTAAGAGGCAGCAAAGACATCACGTGATGAATAATAGCACTGTTTCTTATTTAATGTGACAAGTAGCTGATACAGGAGTACCCCCTAATGACTGGAAATGTCTATATGCACACAAAGTGTGATAAAATAGCACTACAGCCAAAGACTTCCACTCCTTCATGCTATGCACAACAGTGTGCCATAAAGTGAATGGAAAAAGCAATATTAATAGACTGCACTGTAACACAAATTTTTTACTGGTTGAGAAAATCTATGCATTGCTGGTGGTACTTTGTACAGTTTCCCATTCCCTTAAGCTACTAGAACAGTCCCAAACAGTTAAATGCACAGAATGTGAAAACAGCATAGAAAAAGTAGCTCCATCCACGGACGGCACGTCCAACAGAAATCACAATGTTTGAAAACTAAACTTTTTTTACTTTTTTCATCTACACTGGCTTTTCTTGTACTGTGCCCGAAAATAAGAAGTATCTGAAAAAAGGCGAATGCCTATGATGATAATTGCCAGCCTGCATTTTACATCTCCTTTACTATGATCATCATGTTATTTTCCTGCCCAGATAGCAAAATTCTACATTTTCATCTATTCCCTTAATCTAATCCCCTGATGTCACCTCATGTAAGTAGACTAGATCCCATTACCCTTGTTTTACTTTTGTTAGTGTTCATCTTATAACTGCTCTTCCTATCTTTATGCGGTTTCTTCAGTTTTAATCTGTAGTTCGTAACTATGCATCTATCACAGAAAAAGTGAAGTAGGTCTTTCCAGCAGAGTATTGAAACTTTCTAGTTAAAAGCAACAACAATTTCTTTTATATACATGGCATTGTATTGCACCTGTAATAGCAGTTAAGTTTTATTAGCATATAGAATAAGGAATTCCACACCATGACACTCATTGATTTGAAGTTTTGCTGCAATATTCTGAAACACGTTGTTTTCCTGATACACACAAGCATACCTGCGTGTACTTTTTCTGGGCTGTAAGGTACACATTACACTTACATCACATCAACAGAAACAATAACAGAAAAACTGAAGAAAAATTCTGCCTTATGTAAGACACCATTTTGTAGTTTTGTTATTATCCAAAGATGTTTCAGCACTTATTGTGCTATACTCTTGGTATATTAGTTTATGTTTTCAGAAAAATTATTTTACATCTTAACCTCTTGTGTAGGTTTTATAGATTTTGGGTGAATGGTATTCACACGTATTAAGAATGACAATTAGGTGTCAAATAACTTACATTATTTGACACCAACTTAGAACTCCTTTAGGAATGGAAATACCTTTTAACCAACATTCATAACCTACACAATAGGTGGTGGTGGTTGTGGTTTGATGCAGCTCTCCATGCCACTCTATCCTGTGCAAGCTGCTGCTTCTCCCAGTACCTACTGCAACCTACATCCTTCTGAATCTGCTTAGTGTATTCATCTCTTGGTCTCCCTCTGTGATTTTTACCCTTCACACTGCCCTCCTATACTAAATTGGTGATCCCTTCATGCCTCTGAACATGTCCTACCAACCGATCCCTTCTTCTAGTCAAGTTGTGCCACAAACTCCTCCCCAATTTAATACAGTACCTCATCATCAGTTACATTATCTACCCATCTAATCTTCAGCATTCTTCTGTAGCACCACATTTTGAAAGCTTCTATTCTCTTCTTGTCTAAACTATTTATTTTCCATGTTTCACTTCCATACATGGCTACACTCCATACAAATACTTTCAGAAACAACTTCCTGACACTTAAATCTATACTCCATGTTAACAAATTTCTCTTCTTCAGAAACGCTTTCCTTGCCATTGCCAGTCTACATTTTATATCCTCTCTACTTTGACCATCATCAGTTAGTTTGCTCCCCAAATAACAAAACTCATCAACTACTTTAAGGGTATCATTTCCTAATCTAATTCTCGCAGCATCACCTGATTTAATTCAACTACATTCCATTGTCCTCATTTTGCTTTTGTTGATGCTCATCTTATATCCTCCTTTAAAGACACTGTTCATTCCGTTCAACTGCTCTTCCAGGTCTTTTGCTGTCTCTGGCAGAATTACAATGTCATCAGCAAATCTCAAAGTTTTTATTTCTTCACGATGGATTTTAACTCCTACTCTGAATTTTTCTTTCATTTTCTTTACTGCTTGCTCAATATATAGATTTAATAACATCAGGGATAGGTTACAACCCTGTCTCACTCCCTTCCCAACTACTGCTTCCCTTTCATGCCCCTCCACTCGTAACTGCCATCTAGTTTCTGCACAAATTGGAAACAGCCTTTCACTCCCTGTATTTGACCCCCGCCATCTTCAGAATTTGAAAGAGTATTCCAGTCAACACTGTAAAAAGCTTTCTCTACGTCTACAGATGCCAGAAACATAGTTTTGCCTTAATTTATCTTCTAAGATAAGTCGTAGGATCAGTAAATGTTCCAACATTTCAACGGAATCCAAACTGATCTTCCCCAAGGTTGGCTTCTATAAGTTTTTCCATTTGTCTGCAAAGAATTCATGTTAATATTTTGCAGTCGTGACTTATTAAACTGATAGTTCAGTAATTTTCACACCTGTCGACACCTGATTTCTTTGGTATAGGAATTATTACATTCTTCTTGAAGTCTTAGGATATTTAGCCTGTCTCATACATCTTGCTCACCAGATGGTAGAGTTTTGTCATGGCTGGCTCTCCCAAGGCTATCGGCAGCTCTGATGGAATGATGTCTACTCCGGGGCCTTGTTTCAACTTTGGTTTTTCAGTGCTCTGTCAAACTCTTCACGCAGTATCATATCTCCCATTTCATCTTCATCTACATCCTCTTCCGTTTCCATAATATTGTCCTCAAGTACATCACCCTTGTATAGGCCCTCTATATACTCCTTCCACCTTTCTGCTTTCCCTTCTTTGCTTAGAACTGGGTTTCCATCTGAGCTCTTAATATTCATACAAGTGGTTCTCTTTTCTCCAAAGGTCTCTTTAATTTTCCTGTAGGTAGTATCTATCTTACCCTTGGGGTTTATGCTTCTACATCCTTACATTTATCCTCTAGCCATCCCTGTGCTTAGCCATTTTGCATTTCCTGTCTATGTCACTTGATACGCTTGTAATCCTTTTTGCCTGCTTCTTTTACTGCATTTTTATGTTTTCTCCTTTCATCAATTAAAACTAATATCTCTTCTGTTACCCAAGGATTTCTACAAGTCATCTTTTTTACCTACTTGATCCTCTGCTGCCTTCACTATTTCATCTCTGAAAGCTACCCTTTCTTCTGCTACTATATTTCTTTCCCCCATTCTTTCAGTTAATCGAGGTCCCATCTTAAATTCCTACCTTTTTGCAGTTTCGTCAGTTTTAATCTACAGTTCATAACCAATAGATTGTGGTCAGAGTCCACATCTGTCCCTGGAAATGTCTTGCAATTTAAAATCTGGTTCCTAAATCTCTGTCTTACCATTATATATTGAATCTGAAACCTTCCAGAGTCTCCAGGCCTATTCCACATATACAACCTTCTTCCACAATTCTTAAACCAAGTGTTAGCTAAGATTAAGTTATGCTCTGTGCAGAATTCTACCAGGCGGCTTCCTCTTGCTTTCCCCTGATAACAATGTCCTCCCGAGTAGTCCCTGCCCAGAGATCCAAATGGGGGACTATTTTACCTCTAGAATATCTTACCCAAGAGGACGCCATCATCATTTAACCATACAGTAAATCTGCATGCCCTTGCGAAAAATTATGGCTGTAGTTTCCCCTTGCTTTCATCCGTTCGCGGTACCATCACAGCAAGGCCATTTTGATTGATGTTACAAGGCCATATCAGTCAATCATAAAGACTGTTGCCCCTGCAACTACTGAAAAGGTTGCTGCCCCTCTTCAGGAACCACACGTTTGTCTGGCCTCTCAACGAATACCCCTCCATTGTGGTTGCACCTACAGTACGGCTATCTGTATTGCTGAGGCACGCAAGCCTCCCCACCAACGGCAAGGTCAATGGTTCACGGGAGAGGGCAAGGGGGGAGGGGGGACAATAGGTTTACATGTAAAATAATATTTCAGATGGAAAATAAACAAAAGACAGAAGATAACAGCAAGTGCTGAAACATGCTTGGGTAATAACAAAACCATAAACGGTGTCTTGCACAAGGTGGATTCTCTCTCCAGTTTTTCTCAGCAAGCACATTCAATAAGAAGAGCTAAACATTAAAAGATGAATAATAACACTGAAATAAATTTAAGTTTTAAGTCTGATGTTAGTTGTAATCCCATTTCATTTTGCTGTAATTTTTATAATGTGCTTCACACAAAACCAGTCTCTATAAACATACTTCAAAATTATCTTCGTCATCAGTGTGGTAACATTTACGTAGTTAGAACATTCTACATTCTGCAAAGATTCCCTTTATACGAATACCATTTCCTGGAAGCATGTAGACTGCAAAGCAGTTACCCATTCATAATTATTAAAATGTGTGTGTCTTTCCCACCACAGATTCCCATTTGAGTTCACGAAGGATATCCGCAATACTCGTGTATTGATCGAATCTATGAGTAAGAAATCTAGCAGCACATTTGTGAAATGCTTCAATGTCTTCCTTTAATATGACCTGATGGGAATTCAAAACTGGGTCAAACTCATGTTCTATACACTGTCTCCTTTATGGATGAGCTACATTTTCCTAAATTCTTTCATGAAATAGAAGTGGGCTTTCCCTTTTCTTACTACTGTCCTTATGTGCTGATTCCATTTCATATCGTTTTGCAATTTTATGCCTAAATAGTTAATAGCCATGACTGTGTCAAGCAGGACACTACTGATGCTGTATTTGAATATTCGGTTATTGCTTTTGTTATTCATCTGCATTAACTTACATTTTTCTACATTTAGACCAAGCTGCCATTCATCACGCCAAATTGAAATTTTGTCCTACTCATTTAGTATCCTCCTAGTTGTGCAACGACTTTACCTGACCGTACAACACAGCATCAGCAGCAAACAGCCACAGAATGCGGCTCATCCTGTCCATAAGATCGTTTATGTACGTAGACAATAAGAGTGGTCCTATTACATTTCCTTGGTGCACTCCTGGTTATACCCTCGTCTTTGACGAACACTTGCCATCCAGCACAACATAATGGATTTCATTACTTAAGAAGTCTTCAAGTCTTATCTGGGAACCTAATCTCTATCCTTGAACCAGAAATTTAGGAATATGGAAATGCATTACTTTCTTGCCACAGAGAATTTAAATCCACAGCAACTGAAGTTCTACAAACTGACAGTCCTAGTTTCTAATAATGCTACCTTTAAAGTTATTGGCAATGTGAACAGTTTTATCTTGGTAACTAATGTTCTTCCCATACGAACAAAATGGGAGAGGATAAAAACAGAATTTCTTTGGTGATTTAATGAAAAAAAAATTGTATACCATAAGAGTTCATTGCTTCCTTTCATGATCTGATGCGACAGTGGTGTATCTGTATTTCTTTATAGGGTTTGAAATTGTGGGTGGTTAACAGCAACATTAATTTAAAATTGTTAGCAAGAAAATGTTACGCAAAGTTCCACACATACATAGAGTTTTCAACTTTAAATTCAGGTACTATGTTAGTACATTATACAGATTTTAGTTTTGTTAACTA
The DNA here is from genome assembly GCF_023864345.2 of Schistocerca serialis cubense. Classification (NCBI taxonomy): domain Eukaryota; kingdom Metazoa; phylum Arthropoda; class Insecta; order Orthoptera; family Acrididae; genus Schistocerca; species Schistocerca serialis. Next base: position 986,904,922 of record NC_064640.1, on the reverse strand, counting down.
CTTTAATTTTCAGATTAAAAAGAGTCATAAATGAACATCAACAATGGAAGAGTGAAAATAAAATTGCCGTGTCCACAGACGAAAGCACCTGTTAGTCTTGTGCGTGTGCTCTTATGACAGCACTCTTACATCCTTTCAGTATTTATACAGAATTCAAAACTGACTCATGAGAAATTTATGCATATCTTCTCCCTCCAATGTTGTTCTGTTCACTTCTTATACAGAGCACAACAGCGCCAAGAGCTGGACAGCCTCTGTCGCACATGAAGTATAATTTTGTCACTTACTTAAAAAAACCTTGTATACATTCTCCAAATAATTTCTTTTTGTGTAGAGAAATTGTGGAAGTTCTAAGAGACAAAAGTGGAAGTTCTAAGAGACAAAAGTGTCAAGATGTAAGAGGAAATATGTCTTTATTTCCAGTAATGATTATTATTTTTACACATTTAGATGTATAAGCATATTCACCACAATTTGTCAGCAACAGTTTTTGGTTCTCAGACGGTTACAATATTAATTACCAAAGAAATGTGAGGGGATCTATACTTTTTCATTTTTCATTACAGTGCATTAAAACTTATTACATGAAATACTTTTCTGTAAGACATAGGTGCTGAGTATTCTTCACATATAAGAACAGATGATTTTTACAATGCTAAAGGAACATATAACACACAATATTACTATGAAACAAACTGTTACCACTTATACAATTTTGTACATCACTGAGGCACAGCAACTGTATCAGAATACAGCAGTCAATAGCATCAAAGAAATATATTACATAAAATATCCACAAACAAATGTTTTACAATTTAACAAATCTACTGGATACTGGGTTTAACTAATGCTGGGCAACAGCTACATGAATTGACAATCTTAAGAAAAGAGCTGTGCTTCAGTATCTCTTAGAACATTCTACCAAAAGGAAAAACATAGAGGATCATAAGACACACACATCTAAACTGTCAGCTTTTCCCAGGCCAGTGCCATCACATCAGTGGACTGCTGCCAAAATACTGAGAGTTGGGTTGCTGCAACTACCTGGCAACATGCCCTACTGGCATTCAAGAAGCCTCTTTCCCGGGAAAACACACACAACCACCAGAAGGAATACAACTTAAGCCAGAGGGTACTACTGTTATTTCACAAGAGAAACAGGATATATTACGTTACAGCAAATGGCAACTGGAATGTTTAATGATGAAATAGCTGCCAGATGTTCACAACAAATGAGCAAGGAGACAACAATTAAACACACTGAAACTACTACTCATTAAACAGTCAATTGTGCAGGCAGCAGCAAATATACAATCTGTTTAAATGTTATATTAAGCTTCAGTGGCACCCAGTATTAGTCAGACAGTGTCTGTCACTATAATGCAGTCAACATGGGCATAACAAAAAGACTGGAATAGCAATATAAAATAAATCAAGTGTTTTAAGAATAAACACGAAGCAAGTAATTATCAATGTAATTTTAATTGTGCTGAACTTCTGTGGTGGTATCTACCATATACAGGGTGTTAGGGGTGTAAGTACAGATATTTCTGTTAATTACTGAGGACAGTGTACTGAACATTACATCAGTATTTACTTAATTTGCAAACTAATAATTGTATATATTGTGAGTAGAGCATTTTTAGGTTGGTTAGCACCACCAATTACTCCAGTTACTTGTGGCACAAGAAAGCCATTAGTTTCTTTTCCCCTGGGTAGCAGGTTGGGTACTGAAGTGTGGACACAAAATAGATAGCCTATACTGACATGTGTACTCGATTTCACAGTGTCGTTATCGTGCAGAATACATCAGGTTGACATAAGGTAGTAAATTATGTAATGTGTTTGTTGGAAAACAGACACAGAAAAAACAACTAACACACTGAAGTGGCTAAATATTAAGGTCCCAACCATCAAAACATATGTACGTACATCCCTAAATCCCTAACACCCTGTATAACAATGGAGTAAAGGACAAACAGACCAACTGTATAAAATTTCTCAGTTATTCAAAACTTAACAGGTTTCGGTCACCTATGCCCAACATTGCTTGCTTCAAAGCACATAGCCTCAAATTTTTTATAAATTATGAAGTGTTCACATGCATAGGGGAGAGGGGGAAGGGGATAGTCAAAAACTGGTATGCACATCAGAAGTCAGTGTACCACTTCAACTTTTCTTGCCTGCCAATAAGTAACCTTCCACATAAACCATTCTCTTTGCTTTAATTTCAGCATGGAGAGTAACATTAATCACTAAGATGTTTAACACAGTACAGCATGAGATTACATCTGTTAACAGAAGAGACTAACAGCCATGAATGTAATCTGCTAATGTGGACATAGATACACGAAACTGGTTACTACTTCCAAAAGAAAGTTACAGCAGGCACTGTTTCAAATAAAATTTCACCATAACATAATAATGCACGTAACATAAAAATTCTGATTAGACTGTTAAACAAGAAGACAGCTGCTACACAAATTATAAATGTAAAATCTCAGTGGCTCAAAAAGATCAGGTATGTGTTAATAATGGATCCAAACTGTTCACGGTTTATACAGTTACTACACTGTGTAACAAATGGAGAGCTGAAGCCACAGTAAGTGCCATTAGTATACCAACATCACTCCTTCATTAAGCTGATACGATTTGCTGTATCTTTTCAATACCTTGTTGTAGTAACAAGCTTGAAATGATCCTATATCTGTTTTCTGCACAAATTAGTACCAATGAAAAATGTGTAATAATTTTTACACTTAGTCTTGGAATACTGAAGAAAAACTGTCACGGAGTTCATTTAAACAATGAGTAATGGTTGTTACATTTAGTGAAAATTTTCTATTTAAAAATGTTACTTTTAACACACTTTAGGTGAGTGTGGACAGATAATGTTTGTATTTTGAATATTCTGACAGTTACCCATGCCAATTAAAACCTTTCTCAGTAGGTATTTACACTTTATGGCTTATGAATACTTCTCATGGGAAACATAATATGTAAGGTTTACTATATAAACATTTTACTGTCATGTAAAATGCCCCACAAAAAGTCTTTATGCCATTACCTCTACATGCATATGTCTTATACAAGATAAGAAAGAACATGTGATGAAGGTGGTTGTCAAAGAATGAAGAAAGTAAGAGGTAGAAAGCTATCTAACACTAGATTAAGTATAGCAATACAACTGGATTTTATGCTGTATATTATGTCACACACATTCACATTTACTTCAAATTATTATACATTAAAATTGCTAACTAGTATGTGTTTACAAAATTCAGTGGTGTCAGATACAAAAATTCAGTTATCACTGCTAGTAAAGAAGATAAGACTTCTTTCATTCTACTCTCTGCCACATACTTGACACTTAACCACTCGAACATTACCATAAACTGTTCAAGCTATAGTCTGATTGAAATTACTTCTTAGATGAAAACTTCATGACTTGAAACCAAGTTCCTCCAGTCAGACCTCTCACCACCACCTGCAAACTGTCTGCTGATGCCTATGTGCCACAACAAAACTCCTGATCACTTGCAATGTTCAAAAAGTGCAAAGTACATGGGCTGTACATTATTGAGGCCTGCCCACAGTCTGTCACCAACCACAGCTGACAACAATCCATTCTGCAAACGCTGCAAGCTCACTCGCTGTTTAAATTAGGGTCAAAGGACAGCTGCTGTGGCAATGTTGCATAGGGCATGTGACAGGCATCAACAGCAATGAAGACTATAATTTGGTTTCTTGAATCTGTCACCAGTGCCAAAATTTTTAAATACAATGAATGAATCAATATGTATTTGGATCTAACTTCAATTCATCAGTTAATTATTGGGAAGGAATTTGTCTATATTTGCAAAAATACAAATAATTCATGATTTCTTTACCCACTGGATCCTCCACCACCGTCTTCTTCTTCTTCCTCCTCCTCCTCCTCTCCCCCTTCATTTCACTCTCCCACTTCAGTTTTCTCTGCCTCCTAATAACTTTTATTTCTCTTTGTTGATATCTATCTACTGTTCTGTAATTGGATATTTCTACAAAGGGCAATCACAAAAGTTCGACAGACAACTATTGCGCAAGGAAGGGGAGTACAAAGGAGCTGTGGCTAACTGGAGGAATACTTAAATTGATTGATGCAAAAAGGAAGTACAAAAATGTCCATGATAAAATAGAACTACAGCAATATTTCTCACTTAAAATGCAATAAATAAGAGGTTCTGGGAAACTAAGCTGAAATGGCTGCATGTAAAATGTGAATAAACAAAGAGGAATGGTCATCAGGGCAGATTCAGCACACAGAAAAGTCATTCGGTGAAATTAGAAGCAAAGGAGTCAGCATTAAGAGTGCAAGAAGAATTCTACTGTTACATGCAGAAGTGAGAGCCAATAAGTGGAAAGAATACACTGAAAGCTTCTAAGAGGTGGCGGAATGATAGAAGAAGAATAGGAAGTCAATGCGGATGAAACAGACGATAAAGTATTACGGTCAGAGTTTAACAGAGCTTTAGAAGACTGGTGATCAAATAAGATTGAAGATACAGCCAACATTCCTTCAGAATTTCTGAAATCATTGGGGTAAGTGGCAAGCAAATGACTATTCAAGTTGGTGTATAAGAATATGAGACTGGACACATACCATCAAACTTAAGAAAACTATCATCTACACAATCCAAAGATACCAAAGACAGATAAGTGGGAAAACTATCATACAATCAGCTTAACAGCTCATGCATCAAAGCTGGTGACAATAATAATTTACAGAAGAATGATAAAGAAAATTACGGATCTATTACACGACTAACAGTTTGGCTATAGGGAAGGTAAAGGTTCCAGAGAGGCAGTTCTGACATTGTGCTCGATTATCGACGCACGATCTTCATAGAATTTGTTGACAAAAAAAAAAAATTGTTCAACAATGCAAAGTGATGTAAGATGTTTGAAATTCTCAGAAAATTCGGCATAAGCTATAAGGAAAGATGGATAATACACAATATCTACAAGACTGAAGAAGGAACACTAAGAATGAGACACCAATAATGAAGTGCTCTGATTAAAAAGTGTGTAAGACAATGATGCAGCCACGCCCACTGACTGTTCAATCTGTACATTGACAATGCACTGATGGAAATTAAAGGAGTGTTTATGAATGGAATTAAAACTTAGGGTGAAAGAAGATCAATGATAGAATTTGCTGATAGAATTTGCTGACAGCATTGCTGTTCTCACTGGAAGCTAGAAAGAATTACAGGACACACTGAAGGAGCTGATGACATGACCAAAAATATTTTGCATTACTTTGTGTAAGTGGTGCTCCACAGCTTCAGAGTATTTGAAAAAGAAAGACAGGGCTGCTAAGAAGCTGCTATACAACTATCCATTCAATGACTTGTTTTGATAGCTTGAACATCATATGTTCAATGTAATCAGTCATGCTGGCTTTGTAGGATGAGCCTTTGTCATTACATGCCATGAATCTTTAAACATCACAAGCATTTATAAACATACTGCCGCCACTGGCACAGTTCAGTAATAACATGCAATGGCTTGCCCTAGTAATCCAGTATGACTGGTGGACACACAGAGGATCATATGATATGAACTAATCACTGAATAAGTAGTCACTGACTATGTAGCCACATTGCAGCTTCTACATGGTCATGTCTTCCTATTCTAGATCATAATACTCTTTTCACTTCTCATTATTTCCTCTCCTAATCCATCTTAATTTTCCACTATCCATAACTTTCCTCGTCTCTGAACTTAAGCTGGAACAGCAATTACTAGTGTACTATCTTTGGCCACTTGCCCACCTTTTTCCTCACGTTTTCATCACACAAATATGGAAGCTAGGAAGGAAGATTAGTGTTAAACATCCTGTCAACGATATCATCAGATGTAGCACAAACTCAGATTACGGAAGAAAATCAGCCATAATCTTTACTAAATCTGGATGGCTGAACAGGGATTTGAACGTCATTATATAGGCTGCATTCCTCTAAGTGTATGTTGCGAGTGACATACCCACCCCCTCCACCCCATACCAAACCTCCCACCAAATGAATAACTTTTTCCTGCCAGAACAAACATCTATTTCCTAAAGCTAGGAGTGCTGTCATCTAGTTTTGTAAATTTCAATTGAAAATAATAGGAGTTGTACATCCCTAAGATAAGTAGTGCCTTGTCTTTGTATCTCTCTTATTCGTATTTCAACTTTATTATAGAAAATAAAATAAAAATTCACCCCAATCACCACACACGTGGTGAATACGTTTAGGTAAAGAAATCAAGAAAATGTGTTCATCCATAAAAATGATAAGATCCCATTCCAATCATTAAAAGCTGCTAACACAGTTAGTGAAGAGTGCTACAAACAAAGGGATGTAAAAATGCATGTCTCATTAAGCAATGAGTAGTATTTTAAAGTTAACAGTTGACAGGCTGAATTTTCTGGGTAATGCCTAATGGTATAAGAAGAAAAAATCCATTCAGAAGTGACAGATGGTGTAAGCAGTACTTACCTTTAGGAAGCTCAACTCCTAAAGCAGTTACAAGAGAGGTACAAAAATTAATCATGACAGTATTCCTTGCTCAAATGCAGAAAAGAGAATCTTGTTTACTCAGTAATTCAGTGCTGAATGCCTCCAAGGCAAACTGTTTGCATGAGTATATTCGTGTTTTTTAATCGTACTTTACAACACGACTCAGGATACCCGAGTGGCTCTTTTACAGCATCGGCCATTTGGATCTCCTCACTCGACACCAATTTAAATGAAGTCTGGAATAACAAATTACTCTGAAACACGCTCTCTCACACTACCACCTCTCCCTCCTCCATTAGTGCTTATTAAAATTTTTATATCTAATTTCTCTCCTTCCCAGCCCTATTTTACTCTTTTTTTTTCTCTCTCACCTGCTGATTTTCTTTTCTCATCTCTACTCACCTTTACTTATGGCACCATCATTCCCTTGTCTCATAACTAAACTGAAGGTAGCACAATGTCTATTGTTAATATCATCAGTCCCCCTTTCCGACATATGGTTCTTCATCTTTGCCTCCCTTTCTCTGGGGTGGGTCTGTCTCTCAACCTTCATTCTTATTTATACCTACCCACTCTTCTAGCTCCTACTACTTCTTCTTCCCTGCACTGAAGAAGGAATCTGTGGTTGTGACAGCTAAGAAACACTATTTTCATCTGACAAGGGTGCTGGGAGTTATGGCTCATGAAGATAAGTGCTAGCCAACATATCTGCATCCCTGTGGATTTGATGTTAGTAAATTTTCTTTCATGCTTTGTGACAGCTGACAATGGTGAAAGATTGTTTCCACAACAGAAGAGAGAGCACAGAGATATAAAGAAGCAGCAACGAAGACTCCAAAATATTGAACAGTGGGTTATTAATATGAAGTCACAATTCAGGGTAACATATGCTACAAATCAGTTTTATCAATAATTAGCAGTCTCCCAATTATAGTTGGTTAAAATAATATTTAACCAATGCTTTAGTCTTAAGAATATCTTACACACACACACACACACACACACACACACACACACACACACACACACACACACACACCACTTCTAATCCTGTGGGAACTTAAAATAGGCCCACTTTCCAGACACTCAAAACCACTACACGAGATTTGCAAGTTCAGAAATTTTTTTCCCACAAAAAGACGTCAACATTTGTTACTTTAGATTCATTTACTTAATGTCATTACTCATAACTGTGCCACAAACTACTACTGCACTGCTCATTTCTAAGAATATCAGCCTTCCTCTTCATGCTCTGTGCTACCAAATACTTAAGCCACACACATCTTTCAAAAAGAATAGTTAAAAGCTTATAACTGGGTGGCTACACGTTTCCATGGTCTGCTGCCTGTGAAATTACACTTAACATAACTTGTAAAATTCACATTCACACTCTTACCCAATCTCTCCAATCACAGCATATGGCTACAGCTACAATTCCAACACTCTTCAGCCAAATGTGTAGCACCAAAAATACTAAGTTTCAAGTAGGAGAAGACAGTTTATTTTCCTTTTTAGTTCTTCATTAGTACTCAACGATGAACAAATGTAGTCCTATACTTCCTTGTCTGTCAAATTTTCATTGATCTTTGGCTACTTTGGAATACCAAATGTACCCAAGATAGATTCACTGTGCAGTCACTTCTTGACCTTTACTTTCTTCCTTAGTCTTTCTTCTTCTAGCCCTGCTTGTGCGTTTGGTACTACCTGCTGAATTCAGTTTTTTGTTTGGCACACTTCCTCCTTTATTGATGTCAGTGCACATATCCTGCGAAGAAACAGAAGGAACTTCATTTTCAGTACGCTGTTTGCTATCACCTGTGTTTCCCACAGTAGTCTCAATGCCAGTAATGAAGCATTTCCCATTTCCTTGTGAGCTTATTCCTACATCTGAAGTTGATATTGCCTGTGGTGCACCCTTCATTTCTTTGTGAAAGTTTACACCTTTGGGGCCGACCACAGTTTTCTGTCCTTTCTTTGGACTACCTTTATTTGTTCCATTGTCAACAATTTGAGAACTATTTTTCTGAAGAACTACTGCTCCTTTCATTTTCCCCTGTTGGCAACCTTTGTTTAGTTCAAAAGCTGCAGCATGTCTAGCACACAGAGAGTTAACATCTCCATGAAATTTATCAGTAGTTTCTTCACACCTGTCATGAGATGTACCTTTGATATTATTATCTGATTTTGGCACTTTCTTTTCATTAGCCATTGTACTTTTCTCTTTTGTGGCTTTGCAGGATTTACTTAATGTTTTACTAGTTTTAACTGAGCATGTAGTAGGTACTTGGCTGGTTTCTGACTTCCGTGAGGCCTGTGAAACACTGTTAGAGATATTTTCTGTACTGTTGTTAGGATCGAAACCCTGTTTGTTAATATGTGCTGAACAAGCATCAGATGGGCTTTTTACTTTTCCTGGCTGACAGCATTTGCCCCCTTTGCCATTTAAAGGACTCTTTCCTCCAACTTTACATAAGTTTACAGGGGATTTCGTTTCACCCTCCTTTTGATTTTTACTTGTGCTGCAGCTACCTGACTTAAAAGCTTTAATTTGGTCGTCCATTTCTGTCATAGTGCTTTTATCTTTTGCTACTTTATACGATGAACTAGAAGGTGTAACAGTTTTCAAAGTGAGTGAAGAAGGTGCCTGATCACATTCAGATTTCTTGGAAGAAAGTGGAACATTGTTTGTAACATTTTCTGTGGCACTGCTATAGCAAAATTTGTAACTATTAAGAGCTGGATAATGGTTCTTCAGAAGAACCCCGGGTGGGCGTTTTGCTTTTCCACACTGACTGCATTTACTTCCTTTACCTGAATTGTTCTCTCTTCCTTCTTGGTAAAATGGATTTGGATATATTTTATTTTCTTTGCGAGTTTTGCTGCAGTTACCTTGCGTATAACATTTTGATTTCAATGCTCTTTTTTCATCCATTTCTCTAAATAGATTCTGTGTCTGTGCAAACAGCTGCCCTCTAGTTGATCTACCATGTGTTTTGCCATTTCTGGTCGGTTTAACACTGTTAAATGAGGATGTGGTAGCCTGATTGTATTCAGATTTTTGCAAAGGCTGTAAAATGTTCTCAGCAGATATATCTGTATTAGTTCTAGATGCTAGTTTACCTTCTGCAGCAACACTAGCAGCATGCTTACAAGCTGCTTTTATGGTGTTCAGTCTGCAATATGTTATGGGAGCCTTTTTAAAATGAGATAGTAACTGAGCTTCTACAGCTTCCAATTCATCAGTTTTATCGCCATTATAATCTGCACACGACGTTTTTATAAGCAAATTCAGAAGATTTGCAACAGCTGAAGTTTCTTTCTGCTCCATTCGTGGAGTAGCACTGCTTCGTGAGTCCTTTGTGCTCGAATTTGAACCATTATCTTTACTAGCTGCACTTCCTGTTGCTCGAGCCATGGGAATTCTCTTTGCTTTTGTATAATTAGCATTCAGTGTGTTACGAAATATGTCTTTCACATCTGTACCACGTGACAGCTTATGTTCTCTCTCACTGGGTCTTCTCTGTAGGTTCTGTGACAGAAAGCTGTCACTAGAAACATTTGTTCTTGAGGCATTTTTGAAAACATGTGCCCCATTAAATTCAGCAGTTGTATACCCTGGATGTTGACTTTTGTTTTCACAAAGCAAAGCCTGAGTGTTTTGTGATATGCTGTGACTGCCACATGTAGCAAAGTTCAAATTTTTACAAGCATCTGGAGCGCCATATAAACATTTATTCCATGGCTTAGAAGATAACAAAAGTTCTTTTTGTCGTCTTACTGTCTCAAGTTTCTGCTCAATACTTTGTTCAGACAGTGATTCAGCCTGGAAATCTGAAACACTGGATTCTTGTTTTTTACCACACTTAAAATGCAGCATGTGTTCTAAATCAAAATCAGGACTAATTTCATCACACTTGTATTTTGCACTAAGTTTTTCTGATATTATGTCATCAATGTCTGCAACATCTGATTCATCTTCAACAGCATCAAGGTCATGCAGACTGCTGCTTAAATCTTTCTCCATCACTTCTTTATCTTGTACTTCTGAATCATCACCCTTGTGAATCTCTAAGCATTCCAACAAGACCTCCTCTGGTTGTTGATCAAATGAGATAACATCTTGGAAATCACCTACATTTAAATCATTCAAAAATTTCTCAAAATCATTGCCAAGAAGTTCTTCCAATGTGATCCGATCAGAACACAAATCTTTAGCTTCAGTGAGACAGCTAGTTGATACTGGCTCCTCAGGTAATTTACAAGAATGCTGTGCAGTTCCAACATTTGGCTGTCTCGATTTTCCAGTACTCTGTGCACCACAAGGCAGTGCTGCTTTGTTCTCCACATCGTTGTTATGCAGTAAAACACTTTCCATAGCATTGACAGATGGCTGTTCTGGGCTGATATCAGTTTGTTTTATTTTCTCCAAGTCTTGCTCCCCAGAACACTCTGGTAATTTGTTATTACCTACCACCTTGATGGTGGGCTGTTCTGAGCCTAGATCTGGTGTATTAAGTTTGTCAAAGGATTGTGCTTCAAAGTATTGTGGTGCTGAAGATCCATTTACTTGTATTTTCTGATTACTTTGAGTTTTTCCTGCGTTCCTGCAGCTCATTAGTTCCTCATCTGCAGTTGCACAAGCAACTTCTAATGACTGTATCATTTTAATAAGTTCTTGTTCCTCAAAGTCTAAAGAGCCAAGATCCAATCCTTCAATGTCAAAGACATCAGCATTCCTTGTAGCTGCTCCTTCTCTCGAGGCATTTTCTGGAAAATGAACTACACCATTAAAACTGTCATACATAACTGTGTTATGTAAGTTACATTTCTAGCACAAGTAGAGTATGAATTACATTCATTCATAGTACTCCATAAGTTTTCATACCTGAATTTTCCAGTAATCGTGGACCACGAGGACTAATGGCTGAGGCAGAGCCACATGAGGCAAGAAAATCTACATCTGAAAACAAAAATACACCAAAGACTCAGTCGCTCAAACTGACAGAAACAAGATTATTACAAACTATTAATAAAATGAAGTGAAATGTTTTAATGAAATCCACACAAGGCTGTAGTCCTATCTTTTACTTATGGTATACAGAAACTTTATCATGGCAGCTTAAAGTGCAGGATGTTTCGATCTGTGGCTGTGTAAGACACTGTTAATCATCAGGCCTGAAATACCACATGTTAAAACAACAAACAACACTGTCAACCAATGCAAACAACTGGTGCTGTAACACTAGTGAATGCTTTGTGTACTCTTGCTGTTCTCTATGGATGTTGCTTGTTGTTTTCTTTTCTTACACTGAAATTAGTAAAGAGACTAGTCCTGGTCTAGGACAGTATGACCCTTACAAGAACAGAAGGCACTGGTGATTCCTATGTCCATTAGGTCTGTTCTGCTTTTGCAAGAACAGAAAACTTTGTTTTGCTCAAATCTGACAGCCACGTTATAGGTTAGTTGGTCGGTTGGTTTAAAAGAGGGGGGGGGGGGGGGGGGAAGGGACCAAACTACGAGGTCATTGGTCCCTTGTTCCTAATAAAACAATGCAACAAGTGAAAGACTAAAACAGACGAGACATATAACACAGAATGGAAAGAAAGGAAAAACCACAAGAATGAAGGAAAGGTAATAAACACTAAAAGGAACAAAAGAGGACAAGAAAACATCAGAGTAAAACAAGAAAGCAGAATACAGTGGCTGGCCGACCACAAGCCTCTCTGCAACACATTAAAACCTCCACCCTAAAAGCACTAGGGTGGAGGACACAGAGGGACAAAGGACACGCTTAGATCAAATGATAAAACCCACCCTCATGAATAAAACGTAAAACTAAATCAGCCAATGAGGCATTGTCAGATAAAATGAGCGGCAATGAGTACGGTAAACCAAGATTTCGTCGCTGGGCAGTCAAAGCGGGACAGTGCACCAGAATATGGGCCACTGGCAACCGGGCACCACACCAACACTGAGACGGGTCTTCACGGCGCAAGAGGTAACTGTGGGTCGCCCCAGCAAGGCCAATGCTGAGCCAGCAGAGGACAACTGATTCCCTGCGAGAGGCCCGTATGGAAGACTTCCACACATTCGTAGTCTCCTTAATGACACACAGTTTGTTGTGCGTACTATTATGCCATACCGTCTCCCAAAGCCGAAAAACCGTAAGTCAGAACGCAGGTCAGGTTCAGAGATGCCCATATCCAGAAGCGGTTTCCGCGTAGCCTGTTTCGCCAGCCCATTGTCAAGTTTGTTGCCTGGGATGCTGATGTGTCCTGGGATCCACACAAACACCACTGAACGACGGGACCAGTCCAGGGCAGAGATGGACTCCTGGATGGACGCCACCAAAGGATGGAGAGGGTAGCACTGGTCGATAGCTTGTAGGCTGCTCAAGGAGTCAGTCCACAGAAGAAAAGATTCCTTGGGGCATCAACGGATATACTGAAGTGCTCGAGATATGGCCACCAGCCCTGCAGTGAATACACTGCAGCCATTGGGCAAGGAATGCTGTTCAATATAGCCTCTGTGGACAAAGTCAAAGCCAACATTACCATCAGTCATCAAATTGTTGGTGTAAACTACTTCAGAGCCCCAGAACACTTCAACAATCGAGAGGAAGTGACAGCGGAGAGCCACAGGGTTAACGGAGTCCTTAGGGCCACAGGAAAGGTCCAGGTGAAGCTCTGGCCTACAGCTACACCACAGAGGTGTACATGAATGGACTTCAAGGAGAGGTGGTGAAGGGAAGGACACCAGTTCAGACAGAAGCAATCACACGTGAACCGCAATCATTAGTCCTGACGTGGGCCACCTATAAAGGGGTGAACCGCCATGGCTGGGAAAAGAAGATGGTAATTAGGACGTTCAGGAGAGCTACGAATGTGTGCAATGTAACTGGCGAGCACTTGTGCACGTCTGATCTTCTATAGAGGGACTGCAACCTTCACCAGTACGCTTGTCACCGTACTCAACCTATAAGCTGCTGTCGGTAGACGAACTCCGCAATGGTGCAATGGGTCGAACAAACACAATGCTGAGGGCGCTGCCAAACCATAAATCACACTCCCATAGTCAAGGCGGGAGTCAACAAGGGCTCCGTAGAGCTGCGGGGGTGGTGGTGAGTGTTTAACGTCCCGTCGACAACGAGGTCATTAGAGACGGAGCGCAAGCTCGGGTTAGGGAAGGATTGGGAAGGAAATCGGCCGTGCCCTTTCAAAGGAACCATCCCGGCATTTGCCTGAAACGATTTAGGAAAATCACGGAAAACCTAAATCAGGATGGCTGGAGACGGGATTGAACTGTCGTCCTCCCGAATGCGAGTCCAGTAGAGCTGCAGCAGCATGGAGCAATCTGCACCCCAATTAGTGTTGCTCAGGCAGCGGAGGGCATTGAGGTGCTGCCAACACTTGGGTTTAAGCTGATGAAGATGAGGAAAGCAAACGAGTGTCGAAAACCAGACCTAAGAATCGATATGTCTCCACTACAGTGAGTGGATCGTCATTAAGGTAAAGTGCTGGTTCCGGATAAATGGTATGACACAACAGAAATGCACGAACACGTCTTCATGGCAGAAAACTGTAATCCACGGGCTAGAGCCCATGACTGCACCTTGTGGATGGCTCCCTGGAGGTGAAGCTCAGCAACACCAGTACTGTAGCAGCAGTATGAAATGCAGAAGTCGTCTGCATACAGAGAAGGTGAGACAGAGGTGCCGACAGCTGCTGCTAGACCGTTAATGGCAACTAAAAATAGAGATACACTCAATACAGAGCCCTGCAGGACTCCATTCTCCTGGATATGAATAAAACTATGGGAGTCACCAGCTTGGACACGGAAAGTATGGAACGACTGGAAGTTTTGGATAAGAATCGGGAGCGGGCCCATGAGACCCCTCTCACACAATGTGGCACGGATATGGTGTCTCCAGGTCATGTTGTATGCTTTACGTAAGTCAAAAAAGATGGCAACCAAGTGTTGGTGTCTGGAAAAGACTGCTTGGATGGCAGACTCCAGGGACACAAGATTATCAGTGGTAGAGCAACCCTGGCAAAAGCCACCATGACATGGAGCCAGTAGGGCATGTGACTCCAGAACCCAACTGCTGACACATCATACATTCCAACAGCTTACAAAGAACGTCGGCAAGGCTGATGGGCCGATAGCTATCCACACCAAGCGGGTTTTTACTGGGTTTGAGCCCGGAATGATGGTGCTCTCCTGCCATTGCGATGGAAGGACACCATTGCACCAGATCCAGTTGAGGATGATGAGGATATTGTCACTTGTAGTCAGATGAGAGATGTTTAATCATCTAACTGTGGATCCAATCAGGACCAGGAGCTGTGTTGGGGCAATGTGCAAGGGCACCGAGGAGCTCCCACTCTGTAAATGAGGCGTTATAGGATTCACAGTGGCATGTAGTGAATGAGAGGACTATCCCTTCCAGCCGCCATTTGATAGTGCGAAAGGCTGGGGGTAATTCTCCAACACAGGTGCTCGGCAATCACGTTTGCGTCGGTAGATAACATTCCATTTATGGTAACACTGGGAACACCTGCTGGGGTCTGGTACCTGAAAACATTTTTGATCTTTGCACAGACTTGGGAAGGTGATGTATGGCACCTAACGGTCAAGACGTATCTCTCCCAACACCCCTGCTTCTGTCATTTGATAAGTTCGCAAATTCAGGCACAGAACCATTTAAAGGCTATGAGGTGGTCCAGGTAAGGGTGCCGCTTATGCCGCTGTAAAGCTTGCCAACGCTCCTTAACAGCTTCAGCGACTTCTAACAATCACCAAGGGACTGCCTTACACCGGGGTAACCCTAAAGAGCGAGGGATCGCATTTTCTGCCACAGAAACAATTGTTGTAGTCACTTGCTCGACCATCACATCAATATTACTGTTTGTGGAGATTCAATGGTTACAGCAGAGGTGAAAGTTTCCCCGTCCGCCTAGTTTAAAGCCCAACGGGGCAGGTGCCCGTGGGCCTGATGCCGGGGCAGTGACAGGAAGATGGGGAAGTGGTCACTACCACACAGGTCGTCATGTGCTCTCCGATGGATAGATGGGAGAAGTCCTGGACTGCAAATTGATAAATCAATGGTCGAGTAACTATCATGAGCCACACTGAAATTTGTGGCGGCCCCAGTATTTAAGAGGCAGAGGGCAAACTAAGACAGTAAAGTTTCGACATCTCTGCCTCGGCCAGTAAACATGGTGCCACCCCACAAGAGGTTATGGGTGATAAAATCTCCTAGAAGCAGGAAAGGTTTAGGGGATTAGTCAATTAGTGCAGCTAATACATTCAGGGGTACTGCACCATCTGGAGGAAGATATATATTGCAGACAGTAATTTCCTACATCGCCTTATTCTTACAGCCACAGTTTGAAGAGGGGTTTGAAGGGGCACAGTATCACTACAGACTGAGTTTAGAATAAACGCAAACTCCACCTGACACTCGATTATAGTCGCTACGGTTCCTGTAATACGCCTTATAGCCGTGGAGGGCATGGGTCTGCATTGCCGGGAACCAGGTTTTCTGGAGGTCGATGCAGACAGCAGGTGTAAAGCTGAACAGTTGCCATAGCTCAGCCACGTGGCGCAATTCCACTGGAGGATGATGTCATCACGAGACTGGGAATGCATGGAACATTGAATGAGGCAGTTTACACCTCAGAGTCACCTGCTGCCACCGACTTACTGCCTGAGCAGTCTATAGCCATCGTGTCTGAGGGTCTGGCAAAATCTAGATCCTAAGCAGATGCCAGAATCTCCACCCCATCCTTAGACGCAGAGCTTGTAGGTATCGGTGGTGTGGTTCCACCGCAATTTCCTTGGTCTTAAGGGCCTCCTTTTTGGATTTCCCTCGGTGCTCCTTGGGTTTCCCTGGCTGGGAGGAGTTCACTAGCTCAGTCTCCGGGACTGAGGATGAGTGTGAGGCCCTACAACCAGTTGCTTTTGAGCTCTTCAACCACTGATGGGTGTCATCTTTCCCACTAGCAGAAACCGGGGAAGGGAGTTACCCACAGGACCCCATCCTAGCGAGAGAAGCTGAAGACGACTTACGCTTCTCCGGCGGTTTAGAAGTGGGGACAGATGACCCCAATGGTTGGCAAGGGTGTGGGGGGGGGGGGGGGGGGCGTGTTGCTCCCGAAGTACGTGGTGCGGGAGCAACACGTACTTCGGGAGCAACAGACAGGGAAACACCCCCCCCACCATCAAGGGGGCAGGTGTAGTCTTCCAGCTCTGAGAGGTGACGGGTTGGCAGAGCCGATGGTACCAAAACTGTTGTAGCGACGGTGTACGACAATGTCATATGTACAGGATGCAGCCATTCAAATTTTCTCTTAGCCTCAGTGTAGGTCAGTCGGTCCAGGGTCTTGTACTCCATGACTTTCCTTTCTTTCTGGAGAATTCTGCAGGCTGGCGAGCAAGGTAAATGGTGCTCTCCGCAGCCGACACAGATGGGAGGCAGGGCACATTGAGTATTGGGATGTGATGGGTGTCTGCAATCTCAACATGTGACGCTGAAAATACAGTGGGAAGACATATGGCCGAACTTCCAGCACTTAAAGCACTGCATTGGGGAGGGATATGGGGCTTTCCATCATAGCTTTAGACCATCACCTTGAACTTCTCGGGCAATGTGTCACCCTCGAAGGAATAGATGAAGGCACTGGTGGCAACCTGATTATTCCTTGGAACCCAGTGGACACGCAGGACCAAATGTACACCTCACCGCTCTAAATTGGCGCACAACTCATTGTCATATTGCAAAAGAAGGTCCCTGTGAAATATGATACCCTGCACCATATTTAAGCTCTTATGGGGTGCATGATTGTTACAGAAACATCCCCCAGCTTGTCGCAAGCGAGTAACATCCATGACTAGGCAGAGGATGCTGTTTTGATCAAGACTGACCCAGATCTCATTTTGGAAAATCCCTCCACCTCCCCAAACTTGTCCTCTAAATGCTCAACAAAAAAAACCGAGGTTTCTGGAAGATTCCCATCAGCTCTCGAACATACAAGGTACTGGGGCAAATAAGATCCACTGCCATCCTTAGCCTTAGTTCCTCCCATGGTGTGGCCAGGGAGGGGAACGATTTGGGGTCATACTTCTGTGCGTTTAATTGAGCTTGTGAACGCTTAGAGACTGCTGGTGTTTCACCACCAGCAAGAGATGATGGACTACACTTCATCGCCTGTCATCCGCCCTGATGCCCGCTTTGACATTGCTACCGGCTGGTGTTGGTTGGTTGGTTTAAAGAGAGAGAAGGGACCAAACTATGAGGTCATCGGACCCTTGTTCCTAATAAAACAATGCCACAAGGATGAGAATAAAATGGATGAAACATATAACACAAAACGGAAAGAAAGGAAAAGCCACAAGAACGAAGGGAAGGCAACGAATACTAGAAGGAACAAAAGAGGACAAGAAAACAAGAGACGCTAGAAACAGAAGGTAGTAAAACATGAAAGCAGATCACAGTGGCTGGCCAACCATGAGAATAAAAAGGGAAAGCCAGCCACTCTGCAACACATTAAAACCTCCACCCTAAAAGCACTATGGTGGGAGGACATGGAGGGACAAAAGACATGCACTAAAACCTACATAGGAGTATAAAACCCACTCTTAAGGATAAAACATAAAACTAAAGCTGCTACGGGGGCACTGTCGCCCAACACCGAAGGCAGGGTGCTGGGAAAGTTAAAAGTCTGCCGCAGAGTGGCTACAAGTGGGCAGTCCAGGAAAGGGGTGGATGACTGTCATTTGAGAGGCACAGTGACACTGTGGTGGTTCCTCGCAACAGAGTAGGTAACCATGCATTAGCCAGGTATGGCCAATGCGGAGCTGGCAGAGGACAACTGATTCCCTGCGAGAGGAGTGCATGAAAACCTTCTACACATTCGACGTCTCCTTAATGACATGTCGCTTGTTGTGCATTCTGCCATGCCATTCCGTCTCCCAAAGCCTGAAAACCCTGCGGTGTAAGACAGAATACAGGTCAGCTTTGGAGATGCCCATCTCCAGAAGCAGTTTCAGTGTTGCCCGTTTGGCCAGCCTGTCGTCAAGTTCGTTGCTGGGGATTTGGATGTGTCCTGGGGTCCACACAACACCACGGAACGGCGAGACTGTTCCGTGGCGTAGATGAACTCCTGAATGGACAGTACCAGAGGGTGGCAAGGGCAGCACTGGTCGATAGCTTGTGGGCTGCTCAATGAGTCAGTACACAGAAGAAACGATTCCTCGGGGCATCAACGAATATACCGAACTGCTCGAGGTATGGCTACCAGCCCTGCAGTGAACACACTACAGCCATTGGGTAAGAAATACTGTTCAATATGGCCTCTGTGGACAAATGCAAAGCCAACATTACCATCAGTCATCAAACTGTTGTGCATGACCTGTCAGGGCACGAGCAGATGTACTCAAGAGCACGAGATATGGCCGCCAGCTCTGCAGTGAAAACACTGCAGCCAACTGGCAAGGAGTGCTGCTCAATATGTCCTCCATGAACATATGCGAAACCTACGTGACCATCAGGCATTTAGCTGTCGGTGTAAACCACTTCAGAGCCTCTGAACACGTCAAGATTCGAGAGGAAGCAACAGCAGAGAGTGGCGGGGTTAATTGAGTCCTTAGGGCCATGCAAAAGGTCCAGATGAAGCTGCGGTCGAGGCGTACACCATTGAGGTGTACGTGAATGGACCGCAAGTGTAAGTGGTAAAGGGAAGGACTCCAGTTCGGAGAGAAGGGACCACACACGAACCGCAATCGTTAGCCCCTATCAGGGCTGCCGATGCGAGAGATGGACTGCCATGGGCGGGAAAAGGAGATAGTTATTCGGATGCTCAGGGGAACTATGAATGTGTGCTGTGTAACTGGCAAGCAGTTGCACACGTCTGGTTTGTAGTGGAGGGACACCAGCCTCCACCAATACACTGACCACCGGACTCGCTTGTCACTAATCTAACCCCACAGTGGTGCACAGGGTCGAGTAAATGCAATGCTGGAGGCACTGCTCAACCATAAACCACACTCCCATAGTCAATTCGGGATTGGACAAGGGCTCTGTAGAGCTGCTGCACCGTACAGCTCTCTGCACCCCAACTGGTCTTGCACAGGCAACGGTGGGCAGTGAAGTGCTGCCAGCACTTCTGCTTAAGCTGACAAAGATGAGGGAGCCATGTCAATCGAGTGTCTAAAACCAGTCCTAAGAATCGATATGCCTCCACTACAGTGAGTGGACCATCATTAAGGTAAAGTGCAATGCAGATAGCAGGTGTAAAGCTTAACAGTTGCTGTAGCTCAGACAGGCGGTGGAATAAACCGTCGCATTTCCACTGGAGGATGACATCATGATACTGGGAAGGCACGGAACATTCAGTGAGGCAGTTTACGCCTCAGTCACCTGCTGCAACCGATTTATTGCCTGAGCTGTCTATATCCACTATGTCTGAGGGTCTCGCGAGATGTAGGTCCTCAGCAGATGCCAAAACCTCCACCTCATCCTCAGCTGCAGAGCTTGTAGGTAGTGGTGGTGTGGGTGCCGCTACAATTTCCTTGGTCTTAGGGGTTTTCTTTTTGGATTTCTCTCACTGCTCCTTGAATTTCCCTGGCTGGGAGGACTTCACTGGCTCAGTCTCCAGGACTGAGGATGGGCGTTAAGCCCTATGAACAGCTGCTTGTGGGCTCTTCAGCCACGGGGGGGGGGGGGGGGGGGGGTCATCTTTCCCACTAAAAGAAATCTGGGAAGGGAGTGACCCAAGGGACCCCTTCCTAGCAAGAGAAGCCAAAGAAAACTTACGCTTCTCCAGCTTAGAAGTGGGGACGGATGTCCCCGATGGTTGGAGGGGTGTTGTTCCCAAAGCAGTTAGTGCAGGTGCAACAGGGAGGGAAATGGCCCCCACCATCAAGGGGGCAGGTGTAGTCTTGCGGCTCTGAGAAGTGACCTGGGTTGCCGGGGCTGATAGGGCCAGACCTGTTGTAGCGACAGCATAAGACAATGTCATACGCACAGGATGCAGGCGTTGAAATTTTCTCTTAGCCTCAGTGTAGTTCAGTCTGTCCAGGGTCTTGTGCTTCATGATTTTCCTTTCTTTCTGGAGACTCCTGCAGTCAGGTGAGCAAGGCGAATGGTGCTCTCCGCAGTTGACACAGATGGGAGGCGGGGCACATGGAGTACTGGGATGTGATGGGCGTCCGCAATCTCGACATCACACCGGTAGATCACCATCTTGCCCTTCTCGGGCAATGTATCACCCTCAAAGGCCAAGATGAAGGCACCGTTGGCAACCTGATTATCCTCTGATCCCAGTGGACACAACGGACGAAATGTACACTTCTCTGCTCTAAATTGGCGTGCAGCTCATCGTCGGACTGCAAAAGAAGGTCTCTGTCAAATATGATACCCTGGACCATATTTAAGCTCTTATGAGGTGTGATGGTTACAGAAACATCCCCCAGCTTGTCACAAGCGAGTAACTCCCGTGACTGGGCAGAGGATACTGCTTTGATCAAGACTGTCCCAGATCTCATTTTGGACAGGCCCTCCACGTTCCCAATCTTGTCCTTTAAATGCTCAACAAAAAACTGAGGCTTCATCGCCAAGAAAGATTCCCCCATCAGCTCTCAAACATACAAGGTACTGGGGCAAATAAGATCCACTGCCATCCTTAGCCTGATGTTCCTCCCATGGTGTGGCCAGGGTGGGGAACGATTTGGGGTCGTACTTCTGTGTGTTGAATTCAGCTTGTGAATGCTTAGGGACTGCTGGTGTTTCACCACCAGCAAGAGATGATTGACTACACTTCATCACGTGTCATCCACCCTGATGCCACCCACTCCAACCAGGGGGCCTCCCCACGGGCGCCACCCAGCCGCAGCAAAGGCCACCTGGCAGGATGGCCATTGCCGGGAGTCCTGATGCCGAGTTAATGGCGCAGGCATCAGCAGAGCGATCCCTGTGTGGTCAGGGGGCTCCACCATAATGGCCTGGTTACTGTGCTGGATATCAGGTGCAAAGAAGTCCATGGTCATCGTTGACGCAGAAATCGACACTGCACAGTGCATGGTGGAAAATGCACCCAGGAAGGTGTCCTCACCCAAGAGATGGAGAATAGGCAGGACTGCAATGCGACGACGAGAAAGTGGGCTAAAGATCTCGATGAATGACGGATATGATGCACCTTGTAAAGCGCCCTTCCCCAATTGGCTCGTTCTTCGGGAAAATTTGAAGAATGGAGATCAAACCCTACAGGGGACCACCACATATAAAGGCTAAAACGTGTGAAACTCCCTTTAGTCATCTCGTACGACAGGCAGGAATACCTCGGGCCTATTCTAATCCCCGGACCTGCAGGGGGGCTTGAAAAATTTGCTGTGATCACTTACTGTACCTTCTAATGACTGAAAAAACTGTGTGCTGAATACTGTCATCAAATGCTAGAAAAATTCAGTTACATTTGGTAAATGCAGTGTTTAGGATTGTAATTGGTGGTGAAAGAAGCTGTATGTATTTGTAGCTTTTCAGATGAGACTCTTCCCCCAAAAATGGAAGAGAGTTACGTATGGCGAAAAGAATGGTCTCCACAGCCTATGCATGCAGTGGCCGTATCACTACTACTATTGTGAATTAGGGCAAGTGTGACTGTCCTAAAAATCTGTACAACCAACTCATTCAGTGTCGTGTAAAAATATCTTGAAACCGTAACACTCCCAAAAATCCCTTCCTACTACAATTATCCAAATCTTCATAAAAACTTGTCAGTTTCAGTCTCTGGAACATCTAATGCTATCAGGTAAGGAAAAGATGGATTGCTACTTACCATAAAGGTGACATGTTAATTTGCAGATAAGCACAATTAAAAGGGACTTACCCATTAGCTTTTGGTCAAGGCCTTCATCAGGAAAAGAGAAGCAGAAACCATTCATTCACACAAGCAAGCATACCTCATGCATCCATGATCGACATCTCCAGCAGTTCAGACCAGAACTTCCACAAATGCCGGAGATGTGTGTGTGTGTGTGTGTGTGTGTGTGTGTGTGTGTGTGTGTGTGTGTGTGTGTGTGTGTGTGTGTGTGTGTGTGGGCGCGCGCGCGCGCGTGTGCGCGCGCGTGTGGGTATGAATGGTGTGCGCTTCTCTTTCTTTTTCTGAAAAAGGCTGTGGCTGACAGCTAATGTGTGCCTCTTAATTGTGCCTGTTTGCAACATAACATGTCATCTTTACGGTAAGTAGCAATCTACCTTTTCCTTACATTGTTGGTATTCCAACCTGGAGATTTCACTGTTTAATGTCATTAAGTGTCACTCCCTTGATAGCTGAACCACTGTCCACTGCCCACTGCCCTGGGTCCCCTTTACATCTCAATACCAATAGGAACAGTTAGCAGTGACCAATTTGTCAACCTACTTTCCTGTAACTACCTTCAAGCCAGTTGCACAGTGTGATATTCATGAATATTACCTGTATTGGACAATTCCAACTGTAATTAATGGTGTTAAACAGTACAGTGTCATATTATGGAGGTTCTTATCTCGGCTGGTTTAAAGCTTTATTCATTTTATGTACATGTATGTGACTACCAGACCAGTTAACATGATGAGCAGGGAATCAATTTTTGTCACAGATTAATACAAATTTTAAAAACACACAAAGAAAGGCTTTATTTTAAATTCTGAAATGGATGTTGTCTAAAAACTCCCAGTTACAGACAGAACAAACACAGCAAGGGGTGTCCTTCTCAAGTGAAAATCACCACCCTCTGCGAGTATGCAACTTGCCACTTTACATTACACTTACCATAACTGAATTTATGTTTTTAATATGTATACCTACATTTGCAGTCATCAAGCCATTTTATCATATGTGTGTGTGTGTGTGTGTGTGTGTGTGTGTGTGTGTGTGTGTGTGTGTGGGGGGGGGGGTAAGGAGTCATTCCAATACCGGGAGCGGAAAGACTTACCTTAGGGGGAAAAAAGGACAGGTATACACTCGCACGCACGCACGCACGCACGCACGCACACATATATATCCATCCACACGTATACAGACACAAGCAGACATTTGGTCTTTAAATATGTCTGCTTGTGTCTGTATACGTGTGGATGGATATGTGTGTGTGTGTGTGCGCGCATGAGTGTATACCTGTCCTTTTTTCCCCCTAAGGTAAGTCTTTCCGCTCCCAGGATTGGAATGACTCCTTACCCTCTCCCTTAAAACCCACATCCTTTTGTCTTTCCCTCTCCTTCCCCTCTTTCCTGATGAGGCAACAGTTTGTTGCAAAAGCTTGAATTTTGTGTGTTTGTTTGTGTGTCTATCGACCTGCCAGCGCTTCGTTTGGTAAGTCACATCATCTTTGTTTTCAGATATATTTTTCCCACGTGGAATGTTTCTCGTGTGTGTGTAACAAAAAGTTTCTTTTCTTCACTTGCTGACCTCATTTTTTGTGTCTAAAGTGCCCTTAACATAAAATAACTGCACCACAAAGTGTTTCCTATGCTTTATCTAAGATGTAACAACTATAACAACAACCACCATCATCACCAGAAGAGCACGACCAACAAGAATGCAGCCACAGCAGAAATGGTTGGTAGCAGGCAGAGCTATCTTACTGAAATGTCATGGCATAAGAATATCAGTTCATAATAGCAGCTACTTTCCCCCCTCCCCCCTCCACCTAATCTACTGCCTCGAAATTCAATGAGTGAACAGTTACAAAAAATTCTGAACCATAATTTAGACACGAATCAGTGTAGGTCTAGGAACAGAAAATGATAAAAGGACAAGATATATAAGGGGGCAATCAAATGAAACCCAGTCACTAGTGTAAAGTAACAGTAACAATTTTACTAACTCAAAAATGTAGTTATATACAGTACACACACTCAAAATTAGTCGCCAAAACTGCTGGCACATTTATTCCATTGCGACACTAGCCATTCGATTCCATCCTTGAAGAAGCTAGTAAGCTGCTGTCGGATCCAGGCTTAGACCCATTCACACACTTCGTCATCTGTTGTGAATCTATGTCGGCAAGTAGCTTGTTTTATAGATGCAAACACATGGAAGTCACACGGTGAAAGGTCGGGACTACATGGTTGCATTTCCCACTGAAACTGCTGCGATGTCGTCTTCACCGCACTGGTCGTGTGTGGGCAGAGGGCATTATCATGCAGGAGGATACCACCATTGGTGTTTCGACTTGATGGCTCATCTAAGGTTCTGTAAATTGGCTTGATAATGCTAGGCATTGATAGTGGTTTCCTGTTCCAGGAACTAGACAAGCAATGGGCCCTTGTGGTCAAAAAGGACATCGTGACATCATTAGAATGGTGTGCATGATCTTTGTTTTCTTTGGATGTGGTGAAGTCACATATTTACACAGCTTGCTCGGATGCTTGCTTTCCAGTTCAAATTGGTGACACCATGTTTCGTCACCTGTGATGATATGTGACAGAAAGCCATATTCCTCCTCATGATAATGTTGCAGATGACTCAAATACAGTGCCATTCGAGTATTGCACTGTTTGGCGGTCAATTGGTGAACCCACTGTGTGCAGATTTTTCCAAAGTTCAAGTGTTGATGCATTATGGTGTGGGCAGCGTCCACGGTAATATAACCGATGGATCTCGTCTACGGTGATTCTGCAGTTGTCCAAGACTAAAGCATCCACTTCCGCAACCATTTCCGGTGTGATGATGCCATGAGCCTACCCAGTGTAGGGCAGCAGCATACTCACGCCTTATAAAATTCACATCAGTCTTTCCATTGTGTGCCAGCCTAGTCCGCTGTAACTAGCTCTGACGTCATAAATATTCCGCAATACTTTAAAGTGAAGTAAATAACCTGAAACGTTTCTAGCATGTCAGGAGTAATACTAAATCAATGTGTGTTGAATATCAGTTCAATAACTTTAACCATTTTCGAAATTTGGACGTTTTTCTGTAAAAATCATTGGCACAACAGAAAAGTACTAGAAACTTAAAAATTTATATTTAGATTCCTTTTGCATAATAATTTAGTAGAAACAGTATTCTGGATCTCACAAATTAAAATTTTAGTTGAACTTCATGATTTTCTGGTTTTTGTCTTAGAAATTAAGGAAGCAAGATAGATTAAGTAGGCGAATAAATAAAGCTAGGATGCTTAAATTTAAGTAGAAGGGAGATCCGCTATAATCATAAAAATGTGAGAAGTTTCAACAGAATAACTATAAAACTATAGCTATAGCGTATCTCCAAAGAGCAAGTTCAGAGCTCGTCTACTGCGTGTAGTGTAATTAAATTAATTCTCTCGCCCAAAATATTTGCCTTATCCACGTCAGACTTTTATTATGATTACTTACTTGTGTGCTGATTGCACAATTAAATTGAAAGCTTCATCGAACATCAGCAAAGGAAGCAATGATTTATTCGATAACTTAAAGTGGTGCATTACTAGCCCAGCGGCTAGTCGGGAGGGCAGATTTGATCAGGCATTCCCTTAGCCGTCCGCACCGCGGCTTTATATGTAAGAACGCTGCGCGAGAAAAGGAAGGCCCCAGTTCTCTCCAGACGCCGATTAGCGCACCACCTGTGCCAGGAGTCGCGTCGCGTCGGTATCGTTGATATAAACAGCCTCGGATGCAGTAATAAGTTACTCGGGATACGCGTAACCATGAAATCGTTTTCAAGTGAAGTGTTAATTTTGGGATGATGTTAATGATCTATCTTTAGTTTGCGTATGTCGTATTTTCACGTGCAACCGCAGGACAGACATTCTACCATTATTAGCGTGGCATTTGATGAACATCCTCATCAAATTATGGTGAGCATTCACTTAAACATTTAGTTTGAACAGTTATAGTTGCATCAGCGCATTAGACTCTGAACTGCTCTGGTAGTTGGATTGTGTGGATTCTTTTTGGTCTGTGACTTTCAGAATATAGTGAACATTTTAGAGACAATGGTTTTTGATTATGAATCCCAGACAATCTCCTAATTCCTCAGAGCTATAAAGCTGTAGCTATAAATGTATTTCTCAGATGAAGTTGGCACTAGGAATTCTAATTACAGGCTTCACGTTTTGATAATCACTTTCTGGTTGCCAATATTGTAGTTAGAGAGCCAGTGTTGAGAATGGCAAACAACAGCATTAAATAAAAAATAGGAACATTAACAATTATTCCACCCGCCGCCCCACACCAGGACAAGCATCTTCTTCCAGTGACTCGTGCCCCTCAAGGAATCATTTGTGCCATTCCACAACACTTGAATGACTCAGACTGTACTCACTGTACACAGCCTTCAACCGTTGATACATTTCACGGCCTCCAACTCCCTCAGCCACCAAAAATGGAATCACTTCTCACCTGTATCTCAGCTCACTCACCTGGATGTTCAGTAGTGATGATAACTTGTGTGACCACCTTCTCTTCAGCGTAAAACCACACTGGCACTATGCAACATGCAACATCAAATGGTGTGCACGCGTCAGTCTCTCTACCAATAGATGACCTCACCATAACTGCAGTTACGAGGAGCCACCTTACGTGTAAGGCAAAGGTAGACGCCCTGACCAGGTTTCGTTTGAATGAACCTCATACTTATATCTACAAAAATCACATTTTCAAATCGACTGCATATATTTTTTATCTCGCTATTTGCACTTTCCACATTTTTGAATAAACCTCATACAAGAACTAAAATATAAATAGCCAAACAAAGCTTGAAATGAGCAGATTAGTCTATAGCTGCACAAATCTCAAACAGTAAATAAATAGAGGAACCAGAATGAGATTGGCAGTGAGTTGTGCAAATAAGGCACAAAGAGTCACCAATAAGTTTCTGGAAATATAAGAAAATAAGTCGTCCATTCAGAAAACTGCCAAGTATCCAACTTAACAGGCTCACTGTATGTTGAGACTTAAAAATAATATGTCTCAGATCAACAATAACACTTATTTTCTTATTAGAAAGGAAGGAGGCTGTGATACTTAACGGCTTTACATCAGTGACACTTAAGTTGTTAGAGCACTAGTCCAGTCACAGAAGGAAGAGGTAAGGAAACAGCAAGAGCCTGTTTAAGGAATATTATCTCTTCATAATAATAATAATAATAAGGAAAATCACAATAAAATCCAGATGGCTCGGCTGCAATTTTAATTGTACTCCTAATTATGAGTGCTGTGACATGTCACAGCCCTTAGGTGTTTGGCATGTAGTTTGACATTCAATGAGAGGGTGCACCATCCTATGACAACTCACAAGAAACACCAGGATAATGCACTCAGGAAAGTACAACATATTAAAAAAATATAATTTTTATCGTACATTTTTTCCATTTGAATTGGAAATATAATGAAAACTGAATCTGCAAAATAGTGCACACCTTCCTGTACTGCAGGTCAGCATGGTCTAGTGACACTGATCATATAGTAAAGGGAGACAGAGGTCCATCATAGTAATCTTAAAACACACACACACACACACACACACACACACACACACACACACACACACACACTGTCTGCGAATGTTTTCTTTTCCACTTTCAAAATGAGACAGTGCTGCCAACAAAATGGGTCTTATCTTTAGTCTTTTTACTGGACATTATACCAAATTACAACAAATTGCAGAGGGCATGAATGTTTAAAATTTTCACATAATTTGCACTGAAACTGATTCTGTGAGTAGACATGAAATACTCTATATCCAACACTGAGAAAACACTGTTTAACAAGAGTGCGGCAGCTGCTACTGTGCAACAGTGGTGATTGATCACAGAATCTGATGAATACGTCAGTTGTCCACCAAGGTCTACATTTTTGTCAATATAGGATTATGGAGCCCATAACCAGAGTACATGTGTGTGGCCAGCAGGCTGAGGACGAAGAAACATTTTACATCAAAGGAGCAATAATTATCAATATGTGGATTTCATTCTTGATTTAATGTGTGTCCATACTAGTAAAATTGTCAGCAGTGAACCTGAATGTAACATGGCACTGAAGTTCTTTAAATCTACCAGAGAAAATGCCCTGTCAGCAACCAGCAATGACAATGTTTTAACTAATTATGTATATGAAGATGTTTGTAAATTTTGGGTATCTCAGACCAATGTGCATTGTTCACTGAACTGCAACACACAGAAACACTTCAAGTGTGAAAACCCATAAGAGTAGGAACTTCCACTAAAGAAAACTTGTTAATTTAGATAAAATGGTTTTTGATCATTGTATCTCAATTAACAAAAACTTTGAAAAATTCCTAAATAGTTCCTAGATGTCTTTAATAAAAATTTCCACCTAAAACCTGGAGCAATAAAGCTACAAATTAAAGTGGATAACCCAGCCCACAAAAATTTCCAGTGTAAGGGAAATACGCCTACACACGGAACTAAAATGTAATAGAAATACTGATTTAATTGAATGTGTTAGACTATATAAAATTATACAGGGTGAATCACCTAAAACTTGCACTGCAAATATTGTGGAAATGGAATGTGCTATTGATGTGCAGTTTTCACACAGTAGATTGGTAGTCAGCGGCTTGTACTGTTAGCCAATAAACAGATTACAATAATATTTCGTGTATTTTTGTGCAAACATACACATTTTTAAATGGAGTAATTCCTACTGACATTAACAAACAAAGTAGGGTAAATTAGAAGGTCAGCGATGTGTCTTCAGATTTTAGTGCAAGTTGTTTACGAGATATCATATTTTTAAAAGTTACCACTCCGGCATTTGTTTGTGCCATTCAACCAGTGTAGTTGCTGGATAAGGTGTTGTTTTGTTTGCTTACAGTATGCTTGTGTGTTCCTTGACTGCATTGCAACTTGCTAGTCAGTCTTGTTACAGTCTAAGCACTAGATCGTGAGTAGACAATGTGATTTACCAACGCAGAAAAAATTGGCATGCTCATGCTCATAGTGTATGGAGAGGGTAGGAAGAATACAGTTCTTTCTTCTAAGGCATATGCAGCAAGATTTCCTAATAGATTTCACCCATTTCAGCAAGTATTTATCAACCTCTTCAACCAGTAATGTGAAAGAGGTAGTGTAACAACTATACAATGTAACAGAAAGAAACAAGTTACAACAGAGTGCTTTAATAAAGTATTTATAAATGTAGCAAAATCTGATGTTGGTGTAACAGTTTATTACAACAAACTAAATCTCTCTATGTTTGACGAAAACTCTGCACACCTTACAAACTTTTTAGAAATTTTCGTGAAAGATGTAGAAAAAGTAATTTAAGCATTAAAAAACAACAATTCTGCAGGTTGGTGTGGGATACCCACTAACATTATAAAAATAGTACACAACATAAAAGCACATCCACTATCTCAAGTAATTAATATTTTGAAGAGGGCTGCTTACCAGAAGTATTGAAGCATGCAGAAGTTAACCCACTTTGCAAAAGGGGATCAAATGGGAGATAATGGGAAATTATCATCCTATCTTAATTCTAAAAGTCATATCTAAAATATCTGAAAAAGATTCTGAAACTCAAATATGAAACTTCATCACAAAATATTCCATTATGCTAAACAATCTGTATGGTTTTCTACCAAGGACAAATACCATACGCAGTAAACAGTTTTGTTCAGAAAATAAGCCCATCATTACACAAGAGCAATAAAGTGGAGGAATGGATCTCCCGAAACATCACATATGCTTTTTAATTCTGTAAACCACAATTTACTCATTTAAAAACTTTGTATTTGAGAGAAGAATGGCATTAGGGGCCATGACATAGCATGGCTTAAACCCTACTTATCAAACAGAATGCAAGGATTTTGCATTACTTTAAATTGGGTGCATTATTATTCTGACTAGAAAATAATATCTCAGTGTACTACAAGGCTCCATACTAGACCCAATCCTTTTTGTGTCCTATGTTAACCATTTACCATCAAATATCAGCTACCCATCAGTTCTGTTCATAGATGATAGTTGTGTGTTAGCTGAAAATCATTCTTCAGAAAACACTAAATCTTTGACCATTCTCCTCAGTTCTTTAAAAGTGGTTCCCACTAAATGGGTTGTGGGTCAATCCATACCAAGTGGTCCAGCACTGGTTGCTTGACCATCTCAGAAAAATTTTATATTTGGTGGGTGAATTCCCCAACATTTAATAGTCACAAAAATATTTTTTTAAAAACATTTATTGTTTATTATTTTGAAATGGTGGCCATATTTGTTCCAGGCCACATGCATTTTTTTCGTATTTGCAAGCATCTACATTTTTTTACAATTATTCAATAGTGGATTGTCCTAAGCCTTTCAGATAAAATGCATTTAGTCCAACACACTCTGAACTACAAACTAACATCATTATCACCTAGTCGAATGTATTCTTAAATATATTTGCAACAGTTCAAAGTTATCAGCCACAAATTAAAAAAACTCAGTTTTTGAACAGTAGTTTTCCAAAGAAAGATTAATTTCTCAGCTTTAATATTTTTTCTGCTATTACAGTGTATAGTATAGTTACTTTTTATAGAGTATTGATGGTGAGCAACTTACACTTAAAAAATACACTATTTTAAAAAAGTGATTTTTTTAAATTTTTTCATTTTGTGGGCTGCAATATCTTTGTTGGGGGACCACATAAAAATCTGAAAATTTCACAGTTAATAGACCTTTATGATATCAAACTTCAGTACAAATTTCAACTTTGAGATTCAATTGGAAGTTATGGAAAAAGATTACAAACACGAGTCAAAAACACATTTTTTAACATCTGCAATATCTGGTAGGCTAATCAAATAAAGTATACCAATTGCTTAACGCAACACACCACATTACACTAGCTAATGATTATTTGTTGAAACAATGCTGCGGTAATTTTTTCAGCAGGCTAACAATTGCATCTGCAAGCCTAGACAAGTCTGATTGTTGTCTTCCCCCTTTCACCAACAACTGTCTACTCACACTTATTTAGCTAGAAGTTCTTGAAGTGTGCAGTTGAAAAAAGGTGTCTCTGTGTTCTGTTGGTGTTATTATTAATGAAGCATATCATAAAAGTGTGAATTGAGTGTATCCTAAAGACATTACTTTAATCGAAGATTACAGTGAAGAAGAAAAATTTCATCACCTTTTTGGTCAGTCTTGCATGGACCCTTTTGAGAAACATAAGAAACCTATAACAAAAGGTCTGCAACAAATGACATTTGATCATTATTCTAAAAACAAAATCCTTTTTGTCAATCTCATACCAGGAAAATCATTGTGTCCAACATGTTATTCTAAGATGTTTGTAATTCACAAGAGAAAGGATAGTGAAACCTCAGATACATAATTTTGTGACTTATCAGCAACCACTAAAAAAGTAGATACAGCTAGTAAAATGCTGGGTATATTGCCTGCTAGTAAAATTAGAAAACTAACTCAAGATAAAAGACCATGTGCCTTGAATACAAAAATTGAGAAAGTGGCAGCTACAGTCCAAAAGAATTTGGAAGTTTCATTTCAAAATACAATTTTTACTAAAACAGATGGAAGTTATAAAACTTCACCAACCAAATATCAGATGATTTGATAGAGAAACTAAAAACTAAATGCAGTACTTCAAACAAAGTTCAATTAAAATTAAGATTATCAGTTTGTTGCTTAATTCTTGGAGTCGATCAAAAATTAGTGATGAATTTAATGTGTCAGAATGTCTTGTTAAGTTAACAAGGCAATTAGTAAAAGAACAAGGAATTTTAACAGCATTATAAAAGAAAAGTGCATCTAATTTGGTAGATGAAAACACAATCAATAAAGTTATTTAGTATTATGATGATGACAGTAACAGCCGTTTGATATCTGGCAAAAAATACTGTGTTGCTGTGAAAGAAAATGGTTCTAAGATTCAAAGACAAAAAAGGTTAATATTGTGTAATTTAAATGAACTATTCACTGAATTTAAAAAAGAAAATCCTGACATTAAAATTGGAAGATCAAAGTTTTGCGAGTTGAGACCAAGATGGTGTATTGTAGCAGGGGCATCTGGCACCCATAATGTTTATGTTTGTTTGTATCATCAGAATGTAAAGTTGATGATAGATGGGCCCAATCCTAGAGTTGGCTATAAAAACCTTCCGGAAGTTATGGTATACAATATTGACAGTTGCAATTGTATGATCAAGGGAAAATGTGAAGACTGTCCAGGCGAACAAGCCTTACTTGACAGGTTTGAAGAACCCGAAGAAGACGATTCGATGCCTGGCAATATAAAATACAAGCAATGGGTGACAAGGCACAACTGAAATGGTGACAGTCATAAAATCATGAGCAGAGTATTCTGAAGTGTTGGTGGATAACCTTGAAAATCTGAAAATGCACCATTTTATTGCAAAAGCTCAAAGTAAATTTTTGAAAGACAAAAAGCAAACCTTGGCAGCTGATGAATGCTTAGTTCTTGCTGACTTTTCGGAAAATTATTCCTTTGTTGTTCAAGATGAAGTACAAGGTAAATAAACAGGCCATAGTTCATCCATTTGTATTCTATTATGAAGCTGAAGATAAGCTAATGAGACACAGCTTTTGTGTCATAAGTGACTACCTTCAACACAACACTACAGCAGTGCACATTTTTCAACTAAAATTAACGAACTACATTAAACAGCACCACCCTTCCATAAAAAAACTGATTTTCTTTTCGGATGGGGCAGCAAGTCAATATAAAAACAAACAAAAAATTATTAACATCTCCTTTCATAAAGAAGATTTTTAGTTTGATGTAGAATGGCACTTTTTCACTTTATGCCATGGGAAGAATGCTTGTGATGGTGTCGGGGGTACAACAGAGCGAGCTGTCACAAAAGCAAGTCTGCAGTGGACCAATGACAATCATATATCATTACACCTCAAGAAATGTTTGAATTGTGTAAAAAACGTATCGCAGGAATTACCTATGTTTTTGTACAATGTGAGAAAATAAAAGAAGTCTATGACAGTGTCTTGAAGGAAAGGTACAACACTTGTCAGAATATTAAAGGCACTCTATCTTTTTACTGTTTTTTACCCAGTTCACACAACTTACTGAAGTGTAAGATCACATCAACTTCGCTGATAGTGAACTTCATCAGAGTGGAAAACTTGTACAACTGGTTCTTCAAAAAATGGCTTGTGTTTACGACGAACAGTGGTGGATTGGTGAAGTTAATAATATTGACTGTCAAAACCAAGATGTACATCATGTATTTTATCACCCTCCAGGACCAAGGACATCGTTTTAAAAAACTGAGAAGGATGAAGTTGGATGCCACTTAAAAATGTACTAAGGAAGCTGTCTCCCACGGAATTTACAACTGTGACTGGGCGAACTTATAATCTAACACCCAAACTGAGTGAACAAATTTCTCAAATGTTCAATGAGGGATGTACTAAAAAGAAATAACAAGAGAACAATATAATTAGTAGGCTTATTTTCAATAAAACAGTAAGTAATCATAGATATTATTAAATTATATACTGTAACTGATATATTTTATTCCATATACCTAGATATAGCAGATGTTAAACATATTTTCAACTCATGTTTGTAATTTTTCTTCCATAACTTCCAATTGAATCTCAAAGTTGAAATTTATACTGAAGTTTGATATCATAAAGGTCTATTAACTGTGAAATTTTCAGATTTTTATCTGGTCCCCCAACTAAGATATTGCAGCCCACAAAATAGAAAATTTTTTAAAAATCACTTTTTTAAAATAGTGTATTTTTTAAGTGTAAGTTGCTCACCATCAATACTCTATAAAAAGTAACTATACTATACACCGTAATAGCAGAAAAAATATTAAAGCTGAGAAATTAATCTTTCTTTGGAAAACTACTGTTCAAAAACTGAGCTTTTTTAGTTTGTGGCTGATAACTTTGAACTATTACAAATATATTAAAGAATGCATTCAGCTAAGTGATAATGATGATAATTGGTAGCCCAGAGTGTGTTGAACTAAATGAATTTTATCTGAAAGGCTTAGGACAATCCACTACTGAATAATTGTAAAAATGTAGATGCTTGCAAGTAGGAAAAAACGCATGTGGCCTGGAACAAATATGGCCACCATTTCAAAATAATAAACAATATTTTTGTGACTACTAAACATTGGGGATTTCACCCAGCAAATATAAATTTTTTATGAGATGGTCAAACAACCAACTGTCTTTTTCTTGGACCACTTGGTATGAATTGACCCTTGTATCTTAACATATCAAGATGCAAGAGACGCAATTCAAAACCAAACAGTCAAAATAAGACATATTTAGGACTCCTGATGCCCTCGGTCAAAAACCAAAATTGTCAAGTCTGATACAATAGCAATGACAACAAGATAACTAAGACTATCCTGTTTTGTGATGTGCTTAAATAATTATTTGCTTTACAGCAAAAAATGGCCTTTCTGATGAGCAATTGGAAACAGGAGTAGTCAAGTATATTTGAAGAGCTACACTATGCAATCAAAAATATCCGGACAACCAGCTGAAAATGACTTACAAGTTTGTGGTGCCTTCCATCAGTAATGCTGGAATTCAATATGGTGTTGGTCCACCCTTAGCCTTGATGACAGCTTTCACTCTTGCAGGCATACGTTCAATCAGGTGCTGGAAGGTTTCTTGGGGAATGGCAGTCCATTCTTCATGGAGTGCTGCACTGAGGAGAGGTATCTATGTTGGTCGGTTAGGCCTGGCACGAAGTCGGCGTTCCAAAACATGCCAAAGATGTTCTATAGGATTCAGGTGAGGACCCTGTGCAGTCCAGTCCATTACAGGGATGTTATTGTCGTGTAAACACTCTGCCGCAGGCCGTGCACTATAAACAGGCGCTCAATCGTGTTGAAATATGCAATCGCCAAAGCCGAATTGCTCTTCAACAGTGGGAATCAAGAAGGTGCTTAAAACATCAATGTAGGCCTCTGCTGTGATATTGCCATGCAATACAACAATGGGTGCAAGCCCCCTCCATGAAAAACACGACCATGCCATAACACCACTGCCTCTGAATTTTACTGTTGGCGCTACACACACACACTGGCAGATGACGTTCACCGGGCATTCGCCGTACCCACACCCTGCCATTGACTCACCACATTGTGTACCGTGATTCGTCACTCCACACAATGTTTTTCCACTGCTCAACTGTCCAACGTTTACGCTCCTTACACCAAGCGAAGTGTCATTTGGCATTTACCCGTGTGATGTGTGGGTTATGAGCAGCCGCTCGACCGTGAAATCCAAGTTTTCTCACCTCCCACCTAACTGTGATAATACTTGCAATGGATCCTGGTGCAGTTTGGAATTCCTGTGTGATGGTCTGGATAGATGTCTGCCTATTACACACTACAACTGTCTATTACACATTACGAACCTCTTCAACTGTTGGCGGTCTCTGTCAGTCAACAGACAAGGTCGGCCTGTATGCTTTTGTGCTGTACGTGTCCCTTCACTTTTCCACTTCACTAACACATTGGAAACAGTGGACCTGGGGATGTTTAGGAATGTGGAAATCTCGCTTACAGACATATGACACAAGTGACACCCGATCATCTGACAACGTTCGAAGTCTGTGAGTTCTGCGGAGCACCCCATTCTGCTCTCTCACGATGTCTAATGACTACTGAGTTCACTGATATAGAGCACGTGGCAGTAGGTGGCAGCACAATGCACCTAATATAAAAAAATGTAGATTTTTGAGTGTATCCGGATACTTTTGACCACATACTGTGTGTTGAAATTTGGGTAAACCTTCTTTAAGTTGCTACCTTTTAGCATCTTATAGAGTTCCAGAAGAGAGTAGGACTGTTTTCATTCCTTGCATAAGAGATGTAGCTTTTGAAGTGTAAACATTCAACTACAAATTCTGAGTGCAAAAGATCTTAACTGTAAACTTCCTCATGCCTGGATTTCAAGTGGACTTAGCTTCTTAAACTCTGACAAAAAAACAAATAGTTCACAGGAGTCCTTATAAGAAGAAACTCTCATTCATTCAGTTCTTCAATCAATTTATCCAGAATCAAAAGGGAGGATATCTGTATCTCACCTGATCACTTGTTTCTTCAATGTCGGGATCAGAGACATAAGATATATATTTCTTTTTTTTTGTTGCATTTCTTATCCTGAACTTCACTTGAATTTTATTAAGATTACCAAGTGATTCAAATTTTTTCTGACAGATCTTGAAAACTTCAATCCTATTTTCATTTCTTCCAAGAAACCAGCCTTCGGAACTGTACAACTTCAGAACAGTGGCTATGACAATATCTACTGCTTGTGATCGTTAACTTACACTACTGAATCTTTCAACAATTTAATTCCAAATTATGGGCATAAAATTACATAGATTGAAAAGGGGGGGGAGGGGGAGAAAGGAAAGGAACTACTGATGTGAGTTGCATCGGGACTTAATATGTGGAATCAGTGGTGATGAGTGAAAGTATTGCGGATTCCGCATGGTGCCTGTTCTTTCAGACTTGTTCGAAACAACATACACTACACGTTCTTATAATAGTCATAAAAGATGTCTCCAAACTACACAATTTCTTCATTATGCTTGTAGCTTCAGATTTCAACTAAGACTTTTCACTCTCATTCCCAATTATTGAAAACAGTTTAGTTTGGTTTTGTTTTGTTTTATTTTAGGGCGCAAAAGCAACTAAGGTCAGAAGTGCCCACGTCTGAACCGTAGAACATGAAGGCAAAATAACTACCAGCTAAGCCCAATCGACAGAAGGAAAGACAGCTAGAAATAGGGACTTCAAGGAAGGTCCATAAAATACACCATAAAGACAATGGAGGTCCTGACCTAAAGATTAGACGTACTTTGCCATATTGCTACAATGGATAAAAAGTAAAACGCATTCGACAGCTCAAGCTCCATTCACTAAAACGGCTGATAACTCAGACAGCAAATATTTATGAGAATGTAAGTGGTTGAGAAAAGGGCATTCCTTCAGGAAATGGTGAACTGTCGAAGGTTGAGTGCAATGAGCACAAAGTGGTGGGAGATCACCACTTAACAAATGACGATGGCTAATACACAAACTAGCTAAAATGATCTCACAGCAAGAGGGCCAAGAGGAGGTTGTCCAAGTCACTGGGAGAGGTTTGATTCCCTGGAGCTTGTTCCCATCAAGTGAATACCAGTGGTGATGCCAAAGCGACACCACATACTGGCAAACAGCAACCCAGAGATCATTGGAGGGAATGGAAGAACTAGTGGGCCGAGGTACAAGGACTGAAGCCTTGGCAGCAGCAGCAGCAGCAGCAGCAGCAGCAGCAGCAGCGGCCTCGTTTCCCGTCACACCAACATGACCAGGGACCCACATTAACATTGCAGTGGCTCCATGAAGAGTGATCAAGTGGAAGCTTTCCTGAACCCATTGCACTAAGGGATAGATAGTGCACAGCACACAGATGTTCTGAAGGGTACAGAAAGTCAGAGCAGATGACAATTGAAAAGCCTGTGTTGCTGGATGTACTGTGTGGTCTGATACAGGGCAAAGAGCTCCACTGTAAATACTGAGCAGTTTTCTGGAAGCTGATAAAATCATTGATGCAAATGACAATGACACAGTTGAAACCACGGCCTGTCCGAGAGCCATCAATGTACACAAATGTACCATCACAAAGTCCCACGCGAAGGTCGAGAAACTTGCAGCGATAGAGCAAGGCTGGAGTAGCATCCTTAAGAAGCAAATTAAGTCCAAGAGGAACACGGGCCCACACACAAAGCAAAGGTGGTGAAGGGTTCACATCCACTGGGAAAGTGGCAGACAGCATGAAATTAAGTTGCAGGAGCAATAGCTGAGTGAAATTCAGGAAGTAACAGGGAAGAGACTGACAACAGTGCTCTGATGATTGCCTTATCATTTTGTTCGAGGTTCTGCAAGCTACTTCTCTAGCAAACAATGAGGTTGGTAGAGAGGAATTTAACAGTAAAGTTGTCTTTACTGAAAAATGTGCTAAAATGACTCCATCACTAATTAGAACTGCTGAAAAAAATTAAAATTCCTTGCAAAATGTCTAAAAATGATGTTGCACAGTTACAATATTTTGCTGCATTTGAACCCAGGAAATTCAGTGTGTGCACTGAACAAGGAATATAGTAAGAATAAGGAGAGAGGGGGAGAGCGAGAGAGGGGGAGAGAGGGGCGGAGAGAGGGGCGGAGAGAGGGGCGGAGAGAGGGGCGGAGAGAGGGGCGGAGAGAGGGGCGGAGAGAGGGGCGGAGAGAGGGGCGGAGAGAGGGGCGGAGAGAGGGGCGGAGAGAGGGGCGGAGAGAGGGGCGGAGAGAGGGGCGGAGAGAGGGGCGGAGAGAGGGGCGGAGAGAGGGGCGGAGAGGGGGGCGGAGAGGGGGGCGGAGAGGGGGGGGGAGAGGGGGGGGAGAGGGGGGGGAGAGGGGGGGGAGAGGGGGTGAGAGGGGGTGAGAGTGGGGGGTGAGAGTGGGGGGTGAGAGTGGGGGGTGAGAGAGGGGGGTGAGAGAGGGGGAGAGTGGGGGGAGAGTGGGGGGGAGAGTGGGGGGGAGAGTGGGGGGGAGAGTGGGGGGGGAGAGTGGGGGAGAGTGGGGGAGAGTGGGGGAGAGTGGGGGAGAGAGGGGGAGAGAGGGGGAGAGAGGGGGAGAGAGGGGGAGAGAGGGGGAGAGAGGGGGAGAGAGGGGGAGAGAGGGGGAGAGAGGGGGAGAGAGGGGGAGAGAGGGGGAGAGAGGGGGAGAGAGGGGGAGAGAGGGGGAGAGAGGGGGAGAGAGGGGGAGAGAGGGGGAGAGAGGGGGAGAGAGGGGGAGAGAGGGGGAGAGAGGGGGAGAGAGGGGGAGAGAGGGGGAGAGAGGGGGAGAGAGGGGGAGAGAGGGGGAGAGAGGGGGAGAGAGGGGGAGAGAGGGGGAGAGAGGGGGAGAGAGGGGGAGAGAGGGGGAGAGAGGGGGAGAGAGGGGGAGAGAGGGGGAGAGAGGGGGAGAGAGGGGGAGAGAGGGGGAGAGAGGGGGAGAGAGGGGGAGAGAGGGGGAGAGAGGGGGAGAGAGGGGGAGAGAGGGGGAGAGAGGGGGAGAGAGGGGGAGAGAGGGGGAGAGAGGGGGAGAGAGGGGGAGCGCTTTGATCCTAGCTTGCAAGATGGAGTAAATAAATGACATATTTGGTGCATTGTTGTAACTGTGTTCTCTACAGTTCCTTATGTCCAGTCAATGTGTC
This sequence comes from Schistocerca serialis cubense, assembly GCF_023864345.2. Taxonomy (NCBI): domain Eukaryota; kingdom Metazoa; phylum Arthropoda; class Insecta; order Orthoptera; family Acrididae; genus Schistocerca; species Schistocerca serialis. The sequence goes on along the minus strand of NC_064640.1, from coordinate 986,865,217 downwards.
TCAAGTAAGTGGCGGACTGCATCTGCGGGGTCCTGACCATCAGGTCTTGGATTGGATATAAATTCAACAAATCCCTCTTCTGCTAATCCCAGTAGTAAACTGACCTAATGTAAGACAGCTTAACTGATCATTGTACACAATACCAGGACGTTAGTCAACAATTACAAAATAATATTTAGCTGCAATAATTTCTGCCACTATTTCAACTACCCTATTCCCCGCGATTTTTATTACATCCTCATATGCTGTAAAAGACAGATACAAGGTTTTCCCCTTTCCAGAAACCTTATACTGTGACGTGGCTAACAAGAAATAGATCAGATTTAGAGACTAGTTCATTGCACATTAAAAATTTACCATTATTAACTTCATCGCTATGGAAAAGCAGTCCTCAAAAAGAAAGTTTCGTCACATCAGCAATAACCAACACATTATGCCCATATTGCACTTCATTTTCAAGTGGTGAGAACAACTTTCTATCTACCCTGATCAGAGGCAAGCCGCCGTCTCCTCCTCCTCGCTACTGATAACAGTGCTTTGAACTGTTTTCATGAAATACAATAACCTCTGGGTGCTCCCAGTCTGAGCCATGAGGTCCTGCCAAGTCTCATGTTCACCCAAACAGAGTACATGACAGACAAAATAATATTCCCCAGCTCTCTGCATACATTAAATACTCTCTATCAGTAATTTCATTGTTTGCCAGCTTTCTCTGAAGGAGGAGGAAAAAAGAACTAGTGCAGCTTCTTGTGGTACCACTTATAAACTGATATTTTAATTTTGAAAAATTACTTTATTTTCTTTCATCCCATTCATTGTGATATAGTCCCAGGTTTATCATTTTTTTCCCCCAATAAAGAATCAGCACTGAGTGTGAAATGTTCCACAACAATGAAGGACCTCCAATTTTCACTTTCGTTTGGTGGAAGTGTTTTTCCTTCATCTTTGGTTTTATTTGGGGAGTTTCTTCTCCGTCTTCTACAATTTTACTTGGGTAGAGTGTTTCTTCTCCACCTGAATTCTCTGTGATTTTATAAAAACGTCAAGTACTTGAACTTTCTACTACTACTAAAATTTATGTTGCAGCCGTAACAGTTGTTTCAATTAAAATTCAAGAGCAGAACATTGTCTTTCAGACAAACTTAAGTTTTTAAAGAAAGTTAATATCTTAAGTACTGTATACAGCTAACTCACAAAACAGCTATGCATTTAGTGCCCCACCCATGGGAAAAGAGAGAGAGAGAGAGAGAGAGAGAGAGAGAGAGAGAGAGAGAGAGAGAGTGTGTTAGTGTTTACTTCTTATTTATTTATAAAATGGGAAAAACAATGTCAGCAAAGCACAAGAGACAACTTCGATAAAAGTTGCACAATGACGCCGGTGAATACAGTACCCATAAAGAAAAAGAAAGAAGAGATTAGAAAAGATTGGAAAACATAAAGGAAGTGCAGGCTTACAAGGGGAGGCCGCCAATTGTGAAATTCAGATTCGATTCATACTGCGCATAATAAAAGCTCATGGCCAGAGGTGTAATGTGGCAAAGCACCAAGATGCACTTCTCAGCCGTTGTCGAGAAAATCGACAGTTAAAAGAAACCGTTGCAGTGAAATACTATCTACGATTAATAATTGTCTACAGCGTCGTGACGCAGCGGTAAGCGCTCTGGTTCGTGATCCGAAGGTCGACGGATCGAATCTCACGCTATGCAGCCCCCCCCCTTTTTTTTATAATTCAAATATATATATATTTCCTTCCAGCCTCTCAAAAAAAATCAGCAGTCATAAAAATGCTTGTATGGGAAAACCTGCCTCAAAAAAAGGTTGCAAATAGATTTTCTTAGAAGATAAGAAAACCTAATCTTGTACACTTATACGTGATGATGTGCTCAAAATACAAAACTTTTTCACAAGTGATAAAATTAGCAGGCTATTACCTTTTATGAAGGGTGTAAAACCTATTGCAGCCTAGCAACTGGGAAAGTAGCTTGCGGGAAGATTATATGAATGTGACAGTAGAGGAAGCTTTTTTTTTAACGCAAGAATATCCAGATATTGATATCAAGTTTTCTACTTACACATTGTGTAAATTCTCTCATATACACTCCTGGAAATGGAAAAAAGAACACATTGACACCGGTGTGTCAGACCCACCATACTTGCTCCGGACACTGCGAGAGGGCTGTACAAGCAATGATCACACGCACGGCACAGCGGACACACCAGGAACCGCGGTGTTGGCCGTCGAATGACGCTAGCTGCACAGCATTTGTGCACCGCCGCCGTCAGTGTCAGCCAGTTTGCCGTGGCATACGGAGCTCCATCGCAGTCTTTAACACTGGTAGCATGCCGCGACAGCGTGGACGTGAACCGTATGTGCAGTTGACGGACTTTGAGCGAGGGCGTATAGTGGGCATGCGGGAGGCCGGGTGGACGTACCGCTGAATTGCTCAACACGTGGGGCGTGAGGTCTCCACAGTATATCGATGTTGTCGCCAGTGGTCGGCGGAAGGTGCACGTGCCCGTCGACCTGGGACCGGACCGCAGCGACGCACGGATGCACGCCAAGACTGTAGGATCCTACGCAGTGCCGTAGGGGACCGCACCGCCACTTCCCAGCAAATTAGGGACACTGTTGCTCCTGGGGTATCGGCGAGGACCATTCGCAACCGTCTCCATGAAGCTTGGCTACGGTCCCGCACACCGTTAGGCCGTCTTCCGCTCACGCCCCAACATCGTGCAGCCCACCTCCAGTGGTGTCACGACAGGTGTGAATGGAGGGACGAATGGAGACGTGTCGTCTTCAGCGATGAGAGTCGCTTCTGCCTTGGTGCCAATGATGGTCATATGCGTGTTTGGCGCCATGCAGGTGAGCGCCACAATCAGGACTGCATACGACCGAGGCACACAGGGCCAACACCCGGCATCATGGTGTGGGGAGCGATCTCCTACACTGGCCGTACACCACTGGTGATCGTCGAGGGGACACTGAATAGTGCACGGTACACCCAACTCGTCATCGAACCCATCGTTCTACCATTCCTAGACCGGCAAGGGAACTTGCTGTTCCAACAGGACAATGCACGTCCGCATGTATCCCGTGCCACCCAACGTGCTCTAGAAGGTGTAAGTCAACTACCCTGGCCAGCAAGATCTCCAGATCTGCCCCCATTGAGCATGTTTGGGACTGGATGAAGCGTCGTCTCACGCGGTCTGCACGTCCAGCACGAACGCTGGTCCAACTGAGGCGCCAGGTGGAAATGGCATGGCAAGCCGTTCCACAGGACTACATCCAGCATCTCTACGATCGTCTCCATGGGAGAGTAGCAGCCTGCATTGCTGCGAAAGGTGGATATACACTGTACTAGTGCCGACATTGTGCATGCTCTGTTGCCTGTGTCTATGTGCCTGTGGTTCTGTCAGTGTGATCATGTGATGTATCTGACCCCAGGAATGTGTCAATAAAGTTTCCCCTTCCTGGGACAATGAATTCACGGTGTTCTTATTTCAATTTCCAGGAGTGTATACTTATTCTGAGATGAGGATGAACAGCCATATTTCGAAAACCTGTAGACACACAGATCTTGAAGAAGCTATAGGGTCAGAACCAGCTGTTGAAAAGATCATGCCGAGAACATTTATACAGTTGCAGTTTAAAGCTGCAAGAAGGATATCAGCAAAATACAGGTATGTTTCAATCGCACTGAGGGCTTGTTAAGAAAAATGTGAAATGCAGATTGTGCGTATGAGATCTGCACGAGACACAGCAAAGCTTTATTAAGATGATGAAGCTGTATTCTACATACAGTTTGAACAACTTCTTACTATTCTCCCAAATCAGACAGCGAACATGTCAGGAACAACTTATGTTAAGAATTTTTAGGAAATTTAGACAGTTTCGATAGTGAGTGAGTAGTAATCTGCGTAGCTTTTTTGTGGTGCATTTTTTAAATTAAATAATTAGGTACTCAGGACTTTAAAGTAATACTGTACTGAAACTTATCTTATTTGTAGGTATCAAAACTTTCCTACATGGTTATTTCAACTGGAAGTGAGGTCTAAATATGTGAAATACTGATTCATCTATAAATTAATACAGGGTGTCTACATGGACAAGGAAAAATAATTCCTGAATTTTTCCTGGATTTCCCGGTTGAAAATACACTTTCTCCCGTGTAAAAATACACTTTTTCCGTGTTAAGTGGCAGTATACTTTTTCCCGGCACTTATCAATCCTTTTATGGTTTATGGTTTTATACACCGGCGTAAAATTTCCCGGCACTTTAGAAAATGAAACTCAGGGGGAAAAAAAACACGTTTTGGAAAGATCCTTGATGTGCAGCAACATACACATTGCATATTTCCGTGTTACGAAGGTATAAATTCGAATTCCACCAAACACCACATGTTACTTTCCGAAGCATTAAAAATCGAGATTGCGATGCGCTTTTGTAAGCCAGTCACGGCTCATGTCACATGATCTCGCCACCTGATGACAACATGTGACACGTGATGTAGTCAGCCAATAGCAAGATCGCTCTTAATTATCGCGAACACACAAATACGAAAAATTAATGGCTTAAATTAATGTACAATTGTTGCTACAAGAAAAGCAAAGCTATCACATATAATATTGGTGTCTAAGATTAATAAGCTGCAAGAGAAGCTAAGCTTCCACATATATTGTTGATCTTTTTTGTGCGTCATACATCACATAAATGTGCCAGTAAAATTTTTTAATAACGACGTAAATGTCTGATCTTCTGGGCTCAAAACTCTTCATATGGTTGTCCCCAAAGAGTTGATTTTAAATGAGAGTCAAACGCTCTGTGATTTAAGAAATTCGTCGTACACTCTCTCACATAGATTATCTTACATAAAAGGAAATTTACTTTGAAAGTAACGCTTTTTAAATCAATATTCGCAATATTTTTCCATGACCTATTAGAAAGGTACATTTCAGCAGTTGCCAGCGAGTGCCAGATGACAGGCATCACTGCACTTGCGCAGCTACGATGAAGCAGTAAGCCCGCATGTTCGTGCGTGTGAAACATTAAAAGATCTTGCATTAAAACGATTCTAATGTAAAAAAACTGTCACGTCACGCTCATTGGAGGCAATTTGTTGTTAAGAAGCACTGCAGTCTTCCTAAAGCCTTTGGCCGGCCACTGTGGCCGAGCGGTTCTAGGCACTTCAGTCTGGAACCGCGCGACCGCTACGGTCGCAGGTTCGAATCCTGCCTCGGGCATGGATGTGTGTGATGTCCTTAGGTTAGTTAGGTTTAAGTAGTCTAAGTTCTAGGGGACTGATGACCTCAGATGTTAAGTCCCATAGTGCTCAGAGCCATTTGAACCATCTGAACCTAAAGCCTTTGACACACTTTGCTGTTCGCAGATGCTTGTATGAGCACTGTGTTTTGTTGTCGTATATGGCACATTTTCTTTGCGACTTAAGTTTTGTTTTCGTTCTTTTGTCTCTTTCGTGTTTTGTTGCTGCAGTATTACTCTGCGGAAGCGGGATACAGTAAATTTTTTTGTGGGAGTATTGGTTCTTACCAGTCAAAATCACAAAAATTTAACTGAAAACTAAAACAATGAAAAATTCCCGGAATTCACAAAGATTCCCGGGTTTTTCCCGGTTTTCTCCCGGATGAAAAAATTCCCGGGTTTTTCCCGGATCTCCCGGTTGTCCCGGGTCGTAGACACCCTGTAATATGATAAAATTAATTTTAACTAGTAGAAACAGATTCTGCTTCACATAAGACCACCTGTGACAATTCCTTGCCTAATCCATAACTGTCTTCGATTTCAATTTTTATGGAATTTCATCACATAGAGAATTATTGCTTTCATACTGTGAATTCAATGTTTTCAAAAGAAAACAATGGCATAATTCACAGAGTTCTTGTAAAATGGTGGGCATTCAATGCTATGTTCATTTACTGCCCCACCCGTGACAAGATTTTGTATATCTACATACACACTCCGCTAGCCACCAAGTGGTGTGTGGCGGAGGGCACAATTCACGCCGAAGTCATATTCTCCCCCCCCCCCCCCCCTGTTCCACTCGCGGATCGCGCGAGGGAAAAACTACTATCTGAACGCCTCAGTACAAGCTCTAATTTTCCTTACCTTTGAATGGTGATCACTGCGCAGTTTGAAAGATGATGGTAATAATACATGCTCTACATCCTCAGAGAAGATCGGATTTTGGAATTTAGTGAGCAGCCCCTTCCGTTTAGCGCTCCGTCTATCTGCAAGTGTGTCTCACTTCAAACTTTATATGAGTTTTGTAACGCTCTCACAATGGCTAAATGTACCAGTCATGAATCTTGCTGCTCTTCTTTGGACCTTCTCAATCTCTTGAATCAGACCCAACTGGTAAGGGTCCCATACAGATGAACAACACTCTAAGACTGGTCGAACTAACGTATTGTAAGCTATTTCCATTGTTGAAGGACTGCATTGCTTCAGGATTCTACCAATCAACCACAATCTAGAGTTCGCCTTACCCGCTACTTGTGTAATCTGATCATTCCATTCGAGATCATTTCGAATAGCCATATCCAGATACTTGACGGATGTTACCGCTTCCCAAGACTGGGCAATTATTTTGTACTCTTACATTAATGGGGATTTTCACCTTGTTATACACAGTAGGTTACACTTACTAATATTGAGAGATAACTGCCAGTCATTACACCGCGCATTTATTTTCTGTAAATCCTCATTGACTTGTTCACAACTTTCATGTGATACTACTTTCCTGTACACTACAGGATCATCAGCAAACAGTCTAATGCCGCTGTCACTACTATCAACCAGATCATTTATGTAAATTGTAAAAAGCAGCGGACCTATTACGCTGCCATGGGGCACACCTGAAGTTATGCTTGTTTCTGTTGAAGTCACCCCATTCAGGACGACATACTGCTCCCTGCCTTTTAAAAAACTTTCTATCCAATCACATATGTCATCAGATAGACTGTAAGCGCACACTTTTTGGAGCAAGTGACAGTGCAGAACTGAGTCTAATGCATTTCAAAAGTCGAGAAATATGGCATCAACCTGGGAGCCAATATCTGGAGCCTGTTTTATATCATGCACAAAGAGGGCAAGCTGTGTCTCGCATGACCGCTGTTTCCTAAAAATGTGCTGGTTTCTGCAGATGATCTCAGAGTCTAGAAAGGTCAAAATATGTTCCATGATTCTACAACAAATTGATGTCAGTGAAATTAGCCAGTAATTATGTGCATCCAATTTTCTAGCCTTTTTATAGATTGCTATGACCTGGGCCTCCTCCTAGACCCGTGGAACTTTCAGCTGTTCCAATGATCTCTGATAGATGATGGATAAGAATGGAGCTATATTTATAGCATAGTCAACATATAATCTTATAGGGATACCATCTCGGCCAGATGCCTTCATGGCGTCATGTCAGCCATCCTTGCATTTATTCGGTAAATGAAGGGGGGGGGGGGGAGATAGTGCTGCAATCCTCTATTGTAAACAAGTTTTTGAAAGCTAGGTTTAGAATTTCGGCCTTCTGTTTCTCATCATCAGTTACATTACCCGTACTGTCAACAAGAGGAGGTATTTGTAGCGTTCATAGATTTTACGTATGACCAAAAATTTTTGGTGTTATTTTTAGTAGCATATAAAATATTGCTTTCAAATTCATTAAAAGAATCTCTCATTGTCCTTCTGACAGCTGCTTTTATTTCGCATAATTTCTGTTTGTCAGCAGGGCAGTGCCTACGTTTAAAACGACTGTGCAAAATTCTCTGCTTTCTCAGCAACTTCCTAATATGTTTGTTGTGCCAAGGTGGATCCTTTCCCTCCCCTATATTTTTGCTAGGCACATACTTCTCTAGCACCTAGTGGACAATACCTTCAAATTCCGACCAAAGAGGCTCAATATCTTTGTGTCCCGCGGTGAATGCTTGGAGCTGACTATGAAGATATTCATTAATGACACTTATTTGCTTTTCCAAACTCTACGCTGTTTCTTTGACTTTTTTGCAACTTCCACTGACATGAAAGCCACAACGACATTATGGTCGCTAATACCTTCTTCAAGATTAACTTCCTCAAAAAGATCAGGTCTGTTTGTCGCCAAGATATCTAATATGTTCCCATCTCAAGTTGGTTTTCTAACCAATTGCTCAAGGTTGTATGTTGAGATTGCTCCTAGAATAACTTCTCATGAATCTTTGCTTCTGCCTTCTGTGATAAATGCATAATTTTCCCAGTCAATGGATGCCAGATTAAAGTCTCGACCTATAACTAATGGATAATTTGGATATTTACTTCATATGTACTCGAAACTTTACCTGAAACGTTCTGCGACGCTTGTTGCAGATGTTTTAAAGACGATTAACAGCTCACTTAGTAAACTTCTTATACTCTGATTTAAAGAGAACATAAAACAACTATTTATATGATCAATCAATCTCATTAATTTCTATTTATACCTTTTGTTGTATTAGTTTGAACGTACTACAACTTTCCCATCCATAACAATGGACTCCCCAAAGTCCCCAAAGTTAACAATGTCACACTGGTGTGGATGTACAACAGCATTTTGTCCACATTGTAACAATTCTATCAGCTGAAAATGAAATGTTCATGAAAGCACTTTCATAAGTTAAAAACAAACTAATTAACATCACTATACCAAACTATTTCTTACCTCTGCTAGTAATAACAAGGATAAACAACACAATGTGCATGTGCATTAGCTAATCTTCCCCAGCAAGTGAGAGATTTAAATTTAAGGAATGTGCAAAAGATGTGGAAACTAATCATCATTGCTAATGTGCATCATTTAATTTTCCCCATTAGCAGGAGATTTAAATTTTAGTAACTTGTTTGAGGCCCATGCTATTTATAAAATTTTACACAAATATTGCAACCCCTTAAAACCTGCCACCCTGGGAAGTTATACAGTTTGTCAGCCTCCAAATACAGCCCTGGTCAAAACGTAAGCAGATTTAGATTATTCACAAGAATCAACACATAAAAGAAGTTGACTCGGTCAAATTCTTAGAGTTAAATTTGGATACAAATTTGAGCTAGCAGGAACTCATTGATTACCCAGCTAACAAAGTAAGAGACTTAGCATTTGCATTGCAAATATTATCAACTACAACTGACATGGACATCTGTTATTAGATATGGTACTGTGATTCTTCAGTTTCTTCTGGAGGAATTCATGACAAAATAGTTCATGGGCGATTAGTAAGCTGTAAGTGCTCAATGGGCACAATACTTTGGCAAACAATGACATTCCCATCATAGGGTGTGCAGACAAACTGAATGACTACTAGCTAGCACTAGGTTTATGTATCCTCCTCTCCCTCTTACCTGGCATTCTGTATAAGGTCCACACCCAGGTATATCCTCTCTCCACTCCCACTACCAAGTTGTTTGGATATGAACCCCTATTTGTTCTATCAGGGAGAGATGTGGGGACCTTGTCGGCCATTAGTGTATCTTCACACCACGCAGACAATTCATAGAGATATGCACCATGTACAGATGAGAGTTATCCTGTTGAAGAATGGCACTACGATCCTATCACATGAGAGATAACAGAGAAGGGTGCAAGCTGTCCATGACATACTATTGCGCTGCCAAAGTACCCTCAATTACTACCACATATGATCTGAAGTCATACACGATGGCTCCACACAGCATGATGCCAGGAGTACCACCACTGCATCTCCAAAAGATTAGAAAAATGGGACCTTTCACTGAGTTTCCACCATACTCACACATGATAGTTATCCAGGATAGTGCAGTACTACAGTTCATCACTGGACACAGTGCTACGCCATTCATCAGCAGTCCATGCTTTCTGGTCACAGTACCACTACAAACGCAGCTGCTTGTGTTGTGTCAGCAATAACTTATGTGTAGGGTGATTGTTCCCTAGTCCAGCTACTGTTAGTCTCTGACCAGTGGTACAAGATGACACAAACTCTGAAAGTGTTTCCATTACTTGTTCTCAGATGGCAAGTGCATGTGTGACTGGGTTATGATGAACTTGGCACACTATACGGCGATCAACATGGTCAAGTCGAACCTTTATGACAAGTCCATAAAGCTGAATACTGCACTATTTGAACAGCTAGCCCAATGGAGACAAGAGTATGAGTATCTGCATGCCCTTCAAAGTGATCACTAAACATCTGATACTTTTCATGCTCCTTATATACCCTAGCAGGCTTGGTAACAACAGTAAACACAAATCACATCTAGTGCCAATTGCACATTACATACCGGTGTCTGGATACTTTTGATTCAATAGTATAAATATAATAATTCAAAAATTCAATATGGACAGTTGAAAAGATAATTTTTTTAGTTGAGAACTTAAAATCTTTTATTGTACTTTGCTGCTAGTCCATATGGTGAATTTCTTGGTTGAGCCCACAGCTGTGTTCTTCACTTTGTAGCAGAGAAGCATCTACCAAACAGTTATTATTATTATTATTATTATTATTATTATTGTATTTTGCCAGTTTTACAGCTACATAACTTTCTGCATTGTATGACATGTTGTATGTAAATCTGCAAGACGACTCAAATATAGAAAAAATTTGTGTTGAATTATGAGCAATCATTTTGTTTCCCTGTTGTGGACAGTACAAAATTAAATGTAATTGTGAAGGCAACCAAAATTAAAGCATTGCCTTAAGGGGCACCACTGCTCTCTATTGCAGCAGAGGACATCAGAGCTCAAAACAATATTGGGAAAAGGCAGACTGCGCAAGCCCCACGAAATATATTTTATGGAGCTATCTGACAACCAAATAGCGTAGTAGGCTCACTCCAGATCAAGATAAACATTTAAAAGGGGCTGTTTATATAGAAAACTTGATTTTATAATTACTTACAACAGGGGCAGAATGATCAAGGGCAGATAAACAACTGAAGATCTCTCGGCATTTTAGGCAGCGTGTACTAATGCTGTCAAATTATTGAAAATGGTAAAAAGAAGAAGACAGTTCTTGAACAAAAACTATTCTTTGAAATCAGCGACTGTGTAAGAGACTTCCAGGGAACAACAGACGGCAGCCTCTTACTGTAGCAATGAATAATATGCCTGCAGATAAGCTCTGTTGAAATTATGTTAAATTTGTAAGTATTTTGCTGGAATTACTGTCATCAAGTAATTTTGGAAACTGTTCTTTCTTTTTTATTAATAGACATTGTACCATCTGAGTTTATGCACCACTTCTAATGACATTGTGAATGGGAGATCGAAGTGCAGTAGCTAACAGGCTGCCATTGAAGCTAGCCAGATTTCAGTAGGGAATCATTAGTAGTGTTACAAGTCATATTGATAACATGATTTAAACATACTTTGACACACTCAGCAGTGCCTCGAGTTGTTTCATCATTCTTCAGAGTCTGAACCATCTCTCAACTGGAGCAGATTCAGAAACAATATGGTTAAAAATTAATTGCCACTTCCCGCAGTGTTTATAGGGACAGGAGACAATCATGAAAGATTAATTGTACAAAATGATTACACAGCAGTGACAGAGCGTGCGTTTGCTTATCTTGATAGAAGACAATGTTTCTAATGATACTGAGCAAAGTTACTCTGTATTTAAGACAATAAAACCAAATTCAGTAAGATTTGAATTCAAATTCTCATCTGGTTAGCCTAATTTAAGTTGACTATGAAACTCTGCAGAATGTTAAACTTCTTCCTTCCAGTAAGAAGCCATCTAAAGTTTGACAACTAGTGTAGGTAGTGTAAGGTATGTTCTAAAGAGAAACAGTTAGGAAGGTAAGTAATAAGTGTGATTTCACTGCATAGTACTTTACATGGTGGTAGATACAGGGAACATGTACTAGTAGAAGTACATTTTACTCATCTGTGGATCACTTTTACAAGAGATATTGGGCATGTATTTAAGAACAAAACCTATAATCCATATATGCAGGCATTTACACACTTGCAGGTATAGTATGACAATGATGGGAAAGTAGTTAGCTGTGGCCCTGCAGTAGTAACCAGCCTAAAATTTGCCAGCAATAAGACATTAGCGTTATCCATTACAGAGATTTGGTTAACACTTTCAGAAAAGAAAAATGAAAAGAAAGAGTACTGGAGTGTGTTGTGAAATGGCAGGTGTTTACTAGAGTTACGTTCTTTACCAAACCAGGGCATTATACAATTGCATGTTACAACAGCACACATCTGATATGCTATACAGCAAAACACTCATTAAAGTGTAGTTACATCTTCAGTAATTTCCCTCACTACCTCACACTGCTTGGCTGTGAGCTGACATGGCAGATGTGTAATAATGAGACATCCATCCTGAGAGTTTGGAAGAATCAACATTCTTAAATTTACAATATCCAGAAATTTCCTATTGTGCCAGCAGCCACATGTACCATATTTACATGAGTATAAGACCACCCTGAATATAAGACGAACCTCTTTATTTAAGAGTCTCCTTGAGAACAATTTTTAAACATATCCAACTAATCAAAATTACAAACTTTTTACTGATGCAAGGGATCTGGGATGTTAACATTACTTGCAAATTAATGCCATCATTAACTGTCTGTGTAATGCTAATACAAGGACAAATAAAATAAAAAAATTGTTTATGTTAATTTCTAGCTTCACTGCCTTTTTCCATTTACTTAGCCTGTCGTCATTTTTAATCATCAATGTTGTCATCCCAAAAGGACATCTGTGAAAGTTACATTTCTGTTGTCACAAATATTTGGCTGTTTCTTCAAATATGTTGCGATTTCTGAGGTTGTGGTTACTGTGGGACCCGAGAAAATGGCCTTTTTTTTCTTCTCTTCTTGAACACATAGCGGAGTTCGCCTCTATATTGACGTGAGAATGTTACACTGTCTCTAGCTTCCAAACATGTCGTCTGCCTGCTGCTCTCCCACTGGCCATGTAGAACCAGTGGCTCACAAACCACCAACCATTCCTTTCATACCTCATGGTGAGTGACAACAACATTGCTGTACGAAACACATAAGTATGCCACTGGACCCCATGCAGACTTTAGCGTCTCCTGCAGACATGTATGCTATTATTGAGTATTTGTCCAATTTCGAAGTCAGTTCGATTCAGGCAAACTGGAGTTTATAAATACAGTAGATGTTCATAAAAAGCCAAAGTATGCTGTATACATTCCCATGGTTGGCTGCACAACGAAATTTCTGCCTGCTCAACACTCCTCTCTCCATACTGTTCGTAGTTCTCAGCCAAGCTAGGTTGCTGTCCCCCTTCCAACTTTCTGTAGTGCTAGGCTTGAGCAACATTGAAACACGGAAACATGGATAGCGATATCTTCCATGGTGCAAATGTTATGTACAAACAGCAACTAATGCATAAATAAAAGACTGAAATCACTATTCAGTTCAATTATCGATCTTTTGTGCATCCTACGATGTAGTGACATCTGTTCATACCATCTCCATAGCGGGTCTTTCCACTGTAATTTATTCTCGCAATAATTACAATCAGTTTAATATGATTTATGTAGTTAGTTAGCCATTTCTTCTAGATTAACTTTCCTTCTCATTTCATCTGAATGTCACCATCTTGCTCTAAAGTAGATTAACAGCTGGTAACAATTTTCTGTGGTATTCTAACATGTACGTTGACCGAATTTCTCATATGCGACCCACTTGGTAAATCAATTTCTCATAACCAAATAAAATGACAGAATCAAGTAATGGTTTTTGATGGACAAGATTTTCACCTTTGAAAGTTACCTTCACCTAAAAAGCAACATAAACATATGTATTCTGTACCAATACATGTATGACATCATTTATCGAATCTTGTTCAAATACAACAAAAGTTAGTAAGTTGTCGGAATTTAATGTTACTTCCTTCCATGTTTCACAAAACTGTCAATTTTTAAGCATAGCATTAAGTAGTAGCTGTTGCTAGTTTATTATTTCTCGCGTATTCCTTGCACTAATGCTGCGTGACAAATGTCACATGATTGTTCTTGGAAGATTGATACTGTACCGAGCACTTCGGTGTATCGGGAAATCTCAATCCTATTCGAATACAAGTATTGATTGGTTGCCTGGTTGGTTGGATGATTAAAGGGACCAAACTACTATGTCATCAGTCCCTTTTCCTTGAACACACAGGTCTGCATGACTGTGTATCGGGGATGGTCTACCGCATATAACCCAGAGGGAGGATACCCCAAGGTCTACCAAAGGTCAACGAAGACCAGGTAAGGGACAAAAAATAACAAAAAGGAGATATAGGGACAAAGGCAGGCAAGCTGCCCTATCTATCGAGCAGCCAGAGCCCCCACAAGCAGAATGCAATGAGGGGATATACTCCCCCCCCCCCTCTTCTACCACTTACCAGATGTGCCCCACTCATAAATGGCCTACGAAAGACTATCAGCACAGACACAGCAAAAGAACCACAGATAGACATAAGATGAAAAAGTCGATTAGACCATATGAGAGGGTGGGAGGAAGAGTAAAAGAGCAGGATGGGTGAGGGCCGGGGTGGACCACCAAGCTCAGGCAACTGCAGCCCAGTCTGGGCATAGGAGGCAACAGTGTGTTCTGCCAACCCCTCAATGGACTGATAAGGTTAAGTTAAAGAGAGTGGCAAAAGCCCCCTTCATGAATAAAATTTAAAACTAAGTCAGCCGCTGAGGCATCATCTCCTGATACCAGGGGTAGCAGGTCAGGAAGATCAAGAGTCTGCTGTAGGGCAGCTAGGTTTGGACAGTCCAGCAAAATGTAGACCACCATCAAATGGGAACCACGACAGCAGACTGGGTCCTTGTGACAGAGGAGATGACCGTGAATCATCTAAGTGTGGCCGATGAATGTAAGTATTGTTTGATATGCCCTACCCCTTTGGATTGTTCAAAATAAATTTATACAAAACGTCAATAGCCAAAGCTTCATCTGTAAATGTAAGACGACCCCTATATTAATCTATGAAACAATGTAAGAACGTTGACCTCAGCAGCAATAGTTTAATCTGCAAATATAAGATGATTCCGTATTTTTTGAATGATGAATTTGGAAAAAAAATCTTATAATCTTATAATATATCTTATATAATCTTATAATCAGGTAAATGTGGTAGATGGTTTTCTTTACTCACCCTTTCCCCACGCCATTAAATGAGAATACCATGGAATGGTTAACAGTGTACAAACTAATGTGACACTTTAATTATTCTTCAGAGAGCAAGTAGTTGAAGGTACTGTGATAGTAGATACATGAATTAGTGTCTTGGCACAGACAGGAGGTCTAAGTACTGATACCTGAACAGGTGGCTGTTCAGTTTCATAGAAAATCACAGTAATGTTAAAGCAATCATACACTGGAACTGGCTACCAGCAAAGTTGGTTCTTTGCATCTTGTAAGTCATGTCAGAAGTGTACCTACATTTTAGAATATCATGGGCCACTTGATACCGCAACCCCAGGGAACAAACACTGTACTATAGGATGGTCCCCAAGAAAATGAGCCAAAATGGCCACATAATTCTTGGTAGTAATGTGACCTCACAGGATAACCATAGGGCCCATGAAATATCACAATATGGCTGCCCATACCATCACCCAACCCCCACCATATTTTACTCTTGGGATGTAAACTCTGTCACAATTTGGAAATGTGTGAAAGAAGGCTCGTCTAACGAAACGACTGTTTCCATTACTTCACAGTGCAGGTTTTAAACCTTTGGTACCACATTTTCCTGTTACGAGCATTTGCGTCACTGGTGTGCAAGTTTGTAATTCCAGCTTGCCCTGCAATTTCCAGCTTCTAGAGCTCCCTTCAGGTCACTTTCGCACCGATATGGTTCACAACTGTTTAACACTCAAGTTACGTGACTTTTGCAGCCATCCTCATATTTTGTCACAATCCTCTTCAATGATGACATCCATCACAATCAGCCAACAAACACTTTCATCCATGTTGTGCCTTAGTGGCTGATGTTTTTCCACTTTCCCTGTATGCAGTATAAATATTCAATTGGTGCCTCTTGAAATGCCAAACACTTCGGCTACTTTGGTTATAGGAGCACCCACCATATACACACACCAATAATTTTCCCATGTACTGAAGTAATAATCTGACAACTACACTGACCAGAATTGACACTTGAAACATATTGATGATAGTGCACACGTGCTGTTCGTGATCAAACAACAGTATAACCTGCAGGCTGATTAGCATGTGCATTTACGTTAAAGCACACATTTCTCAGTGTTTTCATATTTTTGTTCAGCCCCTGCAGGTGTTTAAGACATTTCCTGAAAGCCCTGGTCCCACAACATTCATTGAGAAAAATTGTCCAGCAAAAGGTTGTTGCAGTATTTCTTGATACCGACTGCTCAATAGCTACAACAAAACTGGTAGGTGATGTTCCAGTTGTTCACTAGAATATGTAGGAACAGGTCAAACCATATACAGAAAATGCTTACACAGCAATAATTTCCTAGGATTCTTTTTAATTTGAACAAACTGCATGTGGTTTCAAGAGTGAAGCAAAACCTATGAACAATCACAATTTTAAGTTTTCTATTTTCCATTCTAAAAGACAGTGTTGCTTTACGCTATTTGGTCGAAAAATGTTACATGCTGGTTTAATAAGGTAGGATGTTGCCTCTCAGGAACAGAGTAAGGAAGAAAAGATTAAAACAGTACCATTGTTCATATTGCTAACAACTACAGTAATAACAAAATAAATGCTGTCTGTCTTCATTCACATCTTGTTCGAAAATTCTGTTCTATATTTGATTAATCTGGAGGTTGAAAATGTCAACTGTGTTTGCATATTTAAATGTTTATGTTATAATATTCTGTGGGCTGTTTTACACTAACAAGGGGAAGGAATCAGACATGGGCATCCAATTTAACTCATATTTGGCAAGTTGCTCGAGTAAAACCTAAAATGAAAGCTCCTAAGATATTTTGGCTGAACACCCCACTGTTTTTGAGAAAATGACCCCTAATGTTCATGACAAATAAACAACTCAAAACTGACGGGATTGACATATAATCGAAAAGTGGCCATTTTTCATCATTATTTATGGGGTTCGTTAACACACATTTTCAAAGACATCAAGGGAAGTAACTTTTAGGTCTGATGCATATCACAAGGTAAACCCTGTACAATGAAAGTGCCACTGGTGTAGCAACCAAGGCAGTGCCACTGGTGTAGAACCAAGGCATCTGGCAGCTGAACAGAGAACCTCTGTGCTATTCCCAAATGCTTTCTGCAGTTCCTCCCCATCCCCACCCTTCTGCCCCTTTTTAAAACCGTAAGTTGCCAATTACTTTGTCTGATATTGGATTCCTGGGGTGCACAAACTAATACAGTTATGTATGACAGCACATTTATCAATGGCAAGGGTCAACAGATTTACACAGTAGAAGTGATACCGCAAAACCACACACCTGTGCGCCAAACGTATGTTGTTTACTATTATAGCCAAGTCATAAACTTTATTTCAAGGCCTCAAAATTGCAATCTGCTCCTGGAAACTAGCACGAATTGCAGAACTACGCAGATATAATAATGATTCACAGCATAATGTGTGTTCAACTTTCAGCACTGGTTTTTCACGCAATGTTATCATGTATGTGATACACACCACAATTTATTCCCAAGAAAGAAATATTTTTTAAATGTTAATCAAGTCTGTTTTCTGCCAAATGTAGTTAAACAAAGATTACATTCTTTAGATGCTCTTTGTGCTGCGAGTATATTTGCTTTGAATGTTTCTATCACAAGCACCATCCATCTAGTTGTTTGAAGGAAATTGAGGACATGTAACACTGTAAGTGAAAGAGCCATTATAAAGCAACCATGATTTAATTTTTTACTAAACCAAGTTATTTAAGAAATTTATTTTCCTTCTTGTTATTACTGCTTATTGATTTACTAGCCTTAGTAACCTCCTATGCCTACCAATTTTGAAACAGAAAAAAAAGAAACTGCAAAATGCATTTGGAAGTGAAAACAGCTCCTCTTCTTCCCCGCCAGCTGCCTTGGGCACTACACCAGTGGCACTTTCGTTCAACGACATTTACCATACAGTTACATAAGCAGTAACCTAAAGATTCTTTCCTCAATTTCAATGAAAATATACGTTTGCTGGCCCCAACGTTCAATTTTCAGTTATCTCTTGAGCTCACCAATTTTGAGTCAGTTGGATGTCATGAACTTTACGGGTCTTATTCTCAAAAGCAGAGGGGTGTCAAGGCAAAATATCTTAGAATCTTCCATTTTAGGTTATACATAAGTGACCTGCCAAATAAGCCAAGTCAGTTGGCCACATCTGAGGCATCTTTGAAGACAAAGTATTCATCTCTCAAGTATCTGTCATTAGGCAATGTGGTGTGCAGTCTCCAATTTCTTGCATACTGGTATTAATACTTTTAAGCGTACTGAACAACTGCTTACACAGACACTTACCACTTACTGGTACACTATATTTGCTATTAAAACTGGTCAATTTTAAAAACTGGCATGCAGTCTACTGTTGAAAAGCTGATTTAATTCACTGTCAAACAAGCAAACTGTGAAACCAAAAAACTTTGTGGCACTTTCCCAGGGAATTAGAAGTATTTTTAAATGAGGAAAAGGCTGATATTTTTCTGTTTGAAAATTCCCACTTAATGGAGCCCAACAGTTCCACCACTTTTGTTGTCACACTGAAATGAGTAAGGCTGCAATTCCTGGACCAGCATGCAGACTACATATGTGGTTGCACAATATAAAAATTGAGTGATAAAGGAAATTTGAAGTACAGGCATGTGATACCTCATTGGGTACAGGCCATTTATTTACAATTAATGCATGATTAGCACCACAGAAACCTTCTATCACAAATGCAGTAACAAGTACTGTACATGAAACTAATTAAGACGAGGCAAAAAACAAGTTGTATTCACTATAAGTGGATCACCAGTAGCAATACTGCAACTTGTTTTGCAGCCATACACTATTCTTTTGAAGGTTTTTCTAAATCTGAGTAGTTTGCATCTTGCCATTTGAGTAATGTATTAGTGAGTCTGTATATTTGGTTCCTGCGTAGTTCTAAAGTTGAGAAACACCGCCAGAGCAGCTTATACACATTGCCAAATTTTGTGCTATTAATACTCTAAAATTACGTGTGGGAATAAAAGTGAATATGTTATCTATAAATTCAGAAGCTGGTACAAAAATATAATAAAGTGAACATATAGTCTGGAAACAAGCAGAAAACATCACTAGTTCTGGCTTCCAGTCACACTGGATTACAGGGCATATTCCATGTTCATGTAGACAAATTTTATTTTTGCATAGTTATCTATTGTCAGTACACAGGCCATTATTCTGTAAGTCAGCTACCTATACTACCCAGTTGTTCATATAAAAGATGTTAATTCAAAAGAAAAAAGTAAAATTTTGAGATAATTTTTCTCCGTGTAGGGACTTCGATACCTTAGCTGCTAAAAGGAATTATATGCTATGGCAGAATTTGATTGAAATTTAAAATGACAATATACAGCTATGAGTCTTAAAAGAGTTAGGAACTTACCTTACAAAACCCATTTCTCTGCAATAGAAGTACAACTAACTGTTAATGCGATTAGAGACAGCTAATAAGTACAGCCTTTAAAGCCCACTTTCCTATTAAAGGGACTAACATTAATGTCAGAAATAAGAGCTTAATATGTGGCTCCAAAACAACTTGACAGCGACAGAAAAGCTTTGGTCGTATGTTACAGAAAGAATGAAGGTAGTGAAACATTTGTGCACATACAAATGAATTTCTTAACCTCATCATTGTAAACCGTAACTGTGGAAGATGGGTATAAACAAGAAGAAATAATAATATTTTGCACACAACATACCTGAAGCTGGATTCTCCCTCCCTGTTTGAACAATTACTTCCACGCCATTCTCTACCAGTGGATAAGGGCACTGAAAGCCAACAGATATAACATGAAGTAATGTATTCCATAATTTTTTAAAAGTTCCAAAATATTAACTTACAGACTGCAGGTGCCATTTATCATTTGGAATCAATGTGTGTCAAACAAAGGGAGATTCTGGACTTTATCATTGCCCATGTAGAGCACAGTTTTTAATCAGATACTGTGCACCTTTTCAGTGAATTACTTCTATATGTATCAGTTTAGAAACCACTGAATTTTTACACCAAAAAATTTACTATGAATGACACCATTACATATGACAATGTTCACTGTACCCCACTGTAGAATATGCACATACACTGATGGAAAGACAATGAGGAACCTGAGGGGGGTAGCAATGGTGTAGGGGTGGGAGGGTGTAGTTGGCATAAGACTCTTTGTAATCTGAAACATGCATGAAAGTGCATTCATCTGAAGCCCTAACTGTCAGCTCCACTTGATAGTTAACTTCTCTGAGGTAAAAGACAAAAACACCAATATCCACAATTAAAATCTGTCTAAGTCATTACTTTTACGTGATAGTAAGCTCGAAAAGAATGCCATAAGGAAGGCGTGGGATTGTTTCATAATTTACAAGAAATAATAAAAATAACTGCCCATTAGCATATAATTACAAAATTTTGTGTACTACATTGCACTTCCAAGTGCTATTTCATGTTGTCCATCAGCTGACACAGCAGTGAAGTCCAATGTGCACACACATGAATTTTAAGTACTTAAACATAACAAAACAGTATCAAATCATTAATTTTTTAATAACTTGCACTTCATATCAACAGCTAAACTGTTGCAGCTGTAATTTGTTACACAACAGACTATCAAAGGAAAGAAAGGAAAGGGGACTTTAATTTGTTGACATTGAATATTTTATAACAATTCCTGTTGCACAGTTCTTATGATAATTTTTGAATAATGCATGTTTTGCTGACAATGAAACAGTTCCTTCTTTATTCTACATCTACATAGATACTCTGCAAACCACCGTACGGTGTGTGGAGGAGCGTACCCTGTAACACTACTAGTCATTTCCTTTCCTGTTCCACTCGCAAAGAGAGTGACGGAAAAATGACTACCTACATGCCTCTGTGTGATCACTAATTTCTCGTATCTTATCCTTGTGGTCTTTAAGTGTAATATATGTTGGTGGCAGTAGACTCACTCAGCAGTCAGCTTCAAATGCCAGTTCTCTAAATTTTCTCAATAATGTTTCTCAAAAAGAACGTCATCTTCCCTCCAGGTATTCGCATTCGAGTTCCTCAAGTATCTCCGAAACACTTTGTTATTCTCTCTAGTTGTCGCGAGAATGCAAAGTGTCTATTGTATGATGAAAACAAACATTTTGCCTATACCAGGCACATCTGATAAAAGAAAAATTAATGTACTCAGGCACTTCACAGTAATTACTAATTTTACCTGGAAGAAATGTTGTGGCCATTGTTCTGCATATTGTGCACATACCAAGCACACTTCATCAAATTCATAACATTGGTTATACAAACTGACAATGCAGTAGTGACAGAAGTTTAACAATATTGTTCCACTGCTAAACCTGGAATGACAAAGAACTAATGAAACTATATCACCCAAGAATTTTGTGAAAATTGCTTTAGACTGTTGAAAATTTTTCTTATCAGGGGGCTGACACATACTTTCATTTCTGGTTGGAATCCGAATTACATTAACAGTCTTTTTGTCATCATCCTAAAGACCAATGCATCATTACGTCCCTTAAGTATCCACTGATACTTAACACTGATGTATACGAATGTGCCATAGCATTCATTGGCTGCGCAAGTGTGAGTGTGTGTGTGTGTATGTCTTTTCCTTCTCCCCCCCCCCCCCCCCCCCTCTCTCTCTCTCTCTCTCTCTCTCTCTCTCTCTCTCTCTCTCTCTCTCTCTCCCCCCTTTTTTTCACTTTAAATGACTTAGTGTGATTTGAACGAAACCTGACTGACTGGCTTTCACACAGCATTTTAGTGAATAACAAGAAGCTCTGTCTTCAAATCAGCTACCAATTTTTCTATAGAATTACCTATTAATGACATCTCTTCTATATGTTTATTCAAGGTAAACATAATTTTGTGACTTCCTTTTCCATATAATTTCCTGAATCTGTCTGAACAGGTCTAAGCAGCCTGGAAATCAATAATGCTCATCTCACTTGCACTTAAGGGCACCCAGTCTCTGATATCTTCTTTGGTAACAATGCACTGAATTTCATGAGCAGCTTTAAATCTTGCAAATAGTTTCTTTTACGCTTTTGCAAGTTTCATTCTGGCACATATTTCGTACTTTGTGTAAATCTATCTTCCATTGTAAAACTCATGTTCTGATTTTGCAAAATGACAGTAGCTTTGTACACTGTTTGTGTACAAGCACTTTCTCTCTCTTTGTTTCCCTAAAACTATTATAGCCTTTTCTTTCACACAAAGCTAATACTGTATATGTTTTCTTTAGGCTTGAAAGGTACTCTATTTTTGTTCTAGACTTTAATCTGCACAACAATCACCATTTGTACCACAATTCACAGAATCGTCAAGTTATTGCCTGTTTGTTCTAATGTTTCCACAATGTCTAACAAAATGTCGCTATCATTTAAATGAATGCCCAAGAAATTAACTAACAAATAATACATAGCTGGGTCTTTTGGAGACGTAGATGATTTCGATTGCATATCACGTACTTCATATTTCATCTTTGCAAGGTCGTAAACATTAACTGGATTCCACATTACTGAGAAACTCTGAAACCTGCACAAACATAGATGCTATTACCCAGCATAAACAAAGAAATCATGAGGAAAATTAGTTGTTTTATTTCCATTGTTAACACTTAGCAATACCACAAAGGCAACTGCTGATTATTATGGATACGAAATGAATTGCAAATGCGAGCGCACAGTAACTGTGAAAAACTGATTCAGATAAACTATCAACCAAAATCAAAATTTGCTTCACAAATTATGATCACATAGTGCCATGTTATCTGTTTACTGATGTGCCATCAGTCAAGGATATGTGCCTCCCATGTTGCACATGTGCTATCTGCTACAGCAACAGCAAAGGTATACATTTCTCCAGATGCCTTGCAAACTAGGAATCTGGCAATTTTCAACAGTTTCTAATAATACTTACTCTGTGTCTTAGATAAAATTTTGACGTTGTGTTTCTTTAGACATATTCTTCCTGTATAAAAAAAATTTCGGGCGGGTTCTTACAGTTCCCTTGTAAGAATGCTATTTCTTTGAGGGGGCAGCTTGATGCCACCAAGTATAATTACATATATGTGACCTTGCAGTAATTAGAATGGTCTGAAAAATTCATCTTTTCCACCAAATTAGTACATCCAAAAATGACAAATTAGCACTGTTTCTCCAAACTGATTAGCTACAAGAAATGGAGGTGAGTAACCATGGAAAAACTTTTAATCTGTTCACCATATTTACCACTGAGTAATAAAGCAGAAACTAATGCCAGTTGAAACAATGATGAAGTGTCTGCCTTGCTGACAGATACAAAGTATCAGTCAGAGACATTTTATTTCACAAGCAAGCTAGCTAATACAGAACAGGGATCACCTATAGTGAATTATCCAATCAGCAGGTGCATTTGTCATAACATGAAAAATTGACCTATGATGAGCTGTACAATAAAACTTTCACAGGAGACAGATTATCCATTCTAAACCATCACTTATTTCAAACAAAAATAAAATCCCTGAAATATAAATTACATTCAGTCTTTCCCAAGTAACCACCCTGGTTAACAGTTTCAGTATTACAATTTGAAATATGCTTTCCAAATTCTGAAAGTGGATCATAACTGTTCCAGTCCATCAAAATTTAGTTGAAAGGGAGGACGGTTAGGGTATTAATTTGACAACTGGGTGTTAACCACACATCCCCAAATGCACAGAACAATGAGTCACCTCTCTTTTACGTAAAATCTTTGTCAAACATCACTACTAACTTACAAAGGACACGAGCATCCACTTTATACCTACAACCAAGTAACTCCAACATGCCACAGCAAATAATGAGTGGTCCATCTATGCCTTGAGCCACTAACAACGCAACTGGACCAATTTAAGGCCCAAGTAACAAGCTGTTGCTTGGAGTACCAAACCTAAGAGGGGCACCAGAGACACCAGAACTAAGATTTCTACACAGGACATGTCACAGTAGCAGCTGCTTGGGGCATCGAGATGAGTGTGTTCAATATTTGTATAGAGAAAGAGAGAGAGAGAGAGAGAGAGAGAGAGAGAGAGAGAGAGAGAGAGAGAGAGAGTGTGTGTGTGTGTGTGTGTGTGTGTGTGTGTGTGTCACAATTTGTAGCAAAAACTGTCACTTTAATGTGTGGAGGGGGTCATCATAATTTGCTTATGCGGAAAAATGTCCTTGCACCACCTCTGCAAAGCAGGTTATGACACCATCTACTTTGACAGAAAATAATTAACTTCCAACTTCAATTAATCTCATAATGTACTGAAAAAATATTATTCAAAGTTGCAGTTCCTGGACATATACGCTTATCTTGTGGCGTTTCAATCTCATAACATGACTGCAATAATCAACAGTAAAAAAACATGCTGGTTATGATGAACTGCAATTCTGATTAATATCTAGGCAGTCGTACTAATTTTGGCATACCAGGCAGCATTAATTCCGTCACGCCACCAAACAGTACATAGAATAGTCAAAATCTATAAACTGTAGAAAATGATAACCATGCAACAAAGGCCAAGTCTCTCTTAATGGAACTTGACTAAATGCCCCAGCAAATACCTGAGATTAATTGCACTGAAACTTACTACGAAGATAAAGGTACGCCAGTTACAGTCACAGTGCACTAGTTTACCGAAGTGCACATGAAAGGCCCAAGTATTAGGTGGGCCAGATTTCTGTAACAGCCATCAAATCTTGTTACAAAAATGAACTGATATACAGTGTCATTCATTCACAAAAAGTCACTTCAATATCATCACATTTTAAGTATGTTTCTTACCAGCACTACAAGATCTAATTTCACAGGGAGTCCCAAATCTATCAGCATTTCAACAGAGCTTGCAGAATATCTATTGCTAAGGTCTTTCCCCAAATTTTTCAAATGTACTGGAAAGCTGTGGGCACGGGTGAAATGGGGTGGAGTGTGCTTAGCAGACGACATTTGCTGGTTCTAAAGCATTTTCTTGCCAGGAATGCTCCCACTAAATTTCATAGGTGCTTTGTGACCCTGTGTTCCAATAGTTTTTATTTCCTTTGCTTTTTCTTCCAATCACCTTCACTTCTGCAATGGAAAGGAAGGAAATAAGGAAAGAATATTGGAGTTCAATGACCCATCAGTGGTAAGTTCATCAAAAGCTCTGATAGGACAAGGACAGGAAAGGAAATGGGCTGTAGTGCTTTTAAAAAAAGTCCTGACATTTTCCTCTATTGATTGGTGGGAAATCATGGATAACTTAAAATGTGAATGGTTAAACAGAAGCTACTCAAAACCTGTTTTTTGTTTTTTATTAAAACTGGCAAAGGAGGAGGAGGAGATATCAACAGCTCCCTTTTAGTTGCTTGTTTTATAGCTACTGGAAGGTTTGGTGTATTTAAATACTTCATTAGAAGTACTTTATTAGATTGTAGAGAACAGCAGCCAAATAGGTACCCTATGACATAATGTGCAATTATTGGTGTTTGCATGTGCTTCTATTCCATGGCTACGCAAGTTCTCTACACTGGAGCACACTCACACGGCTGATGGGCAAGAAAGTTCAAGACAATAATCTAGGGTGGTACGTGTGACTAACATGGAGCCATTAGGCAAGTTTAAGGTGAGCATAAAATACTATTATGTTCTCCTTATGTACTTAATCTTAACAACTGGAACCCAAATCTCTTATTATCTATGCAAGTTCTGAGGTAAGGAGACAGGAGGTGAGGAGACAGATAAAGTCACAAGTCATTCCTACTTACATGAAAGATCCTCTGACAGACAAACATAACAGTACGCCTATCGCTGATTGCAGTCTGTTGTTGCATATTGGAATAGTGTTTGTTCTTATGTTGTTGCTTTAGAGCACAAAACAGCTGAAGTCATAAGTGCCATGAATAGTGTTTGTAGCCACATATAATGAACCCTCTGCCAGGCACTTAAATGTGATTTGCAGAGTATCCATGTAGATGTAGATGTAATGACCTTTCAGGAGGGAGAAAATCTCATATGTAGGAACTAACATCGATTTCAACAGCTGATGTCACATGAATTAAGCTCGAGACAACCATCCACATGACTCATGAGGCAGTAGGCAGCAGCTGCTACGTTCCGAGTCTTGTTTCTTAAATTCCTGACAGAATTCAATAAATATCTACAATGTTACTTAGTCAAAAAATATGAGCTTACAGGAAAGCTATATGATTGTAGTGCACAGAGAAGTTGCAATAAGACCTGCATTACTGAACCAATAAAATATTTAAGAATCTGAGTCTGGCATGATTTAAGGTGGAACAAGAACCTGTATTAACAACCGTCATTCAATCAGTTCTGTAGTATTAATAGTAAGTCTGGGGCTCTTACCAGGGAGGATTATTAGAGCATACATGGTGCTTTAAATTGCCCCTTACAAGCTTCTAGGAATTTTAGAGGGGACCGAGTAGACAATATTTTGAATTGGAACCCATGTTCGGAAAGGCCAAGGTAATCCAATCACACAGCCTCCTCTGTCTACGGATATGACTCCATTGGACTTTTTCCTCTGGGGCAAATGAAGAGTTTAGTTTATGAGATTCCTGTAGAGACAGAAGAAGATGTGGTGACATGAATTGTGGTCACTACAGGACAGGTTGCAGAGACACCAAGTGTGATAGTGTGTGATCGTCTTTCATTGATACAATCTGTGCACAGAACCTGGTGGTCACCATACTGAACCTTACTTTAGTGGATCAGAATGCTACCCTCATTTGAAGAGGACAAAACATGTTTACTATAAACAACAGTGTTTGTGGAAACTGATTAAGTTTCCTTTTTGTTTCTTCATTTATTAATGAGTGGAATTGTGAAAAAAGTCATGTACTGAGTTATGCCTAGCAAATTTAAAAGTGGTTGCGTTACCAAACTGTCTTCAAATAGCTGTCGTATGGAAATTGTACATTTCCAGACATGGGTTCCAAATCAAAATATTTTCTACTCAGTAACCTCTACAAGTCCTAAAAGTTTGTAAGGAGAATTTCAGAGCACCATGTATAGCAGATTTGAAGAAGGGAGGAAGACTGGGATTTAGGTCATTAGAGATGGAGCACAAGCTCAGATTGTATCAAGGACAGGGAAGGAAGTCAGCCATGCCTATTCCATGATTTAGGGAAATCATGGAAAATCTAAATCAGAACATTTGAAGGACAGTTGTGTGTTTTTTCATACATTCCTTTAATTTAATAAATGTTTGAGCACCATGATGATGCTCACCCAACTTCAGTGACAGTTGTTAGAAGAGAGGCAGTATGCATGAATGGGGTTATTTTTAAATGCGGAGAACGTACAAGGTGTACAAGTTTGTTTCCACCGTTTAACAATAGGTGGCCACAATGGTAAGTAGCGGTCGAAAGAAATAGATCGCAGACGCCAGGCAGTCAGCTTGGACCTCGGTCAACACAACCTCATTCAAACTTTAGTCGATTTGTGTCTGTATCATAAAGTTGTTCTTGATTGAAAATATCAGTTTACAAGCCTAATTCTCATCATTTGTGGGAGGTGTTACTGTTTTGTTTCAATATGAAGAAAACAGCAGCCGAGTCTCATCGAATGCTCTCAAGTACGTACGGTAAGGACGCTATTAGTGAAAGAACGTGTTGTGAGTGGTTTCAACACTTCAAGAACGGTGATTTTAACATCTTAGACCAGCATAGTGGTGGAAGAGAGAATATTTTCAAAGATGCAGAATTGGAGACATTGCTGAGTGAAGACTGACGTCAAACTCAAGAAGAACTGACACAAATAGTGGGAGTGACACAGTAAGCCATTTCAAAACATCTCAAGGCGATGGGCATGATTCAGAAAGAACGAACTTGGGTCCCGTGTGAGCTGAAACCAAGAGACATTGAACTGCATTTGTGTGTTTGTGAACAGTTGCTTCAGAGGCAAAAATGGAAGGGATTTCTGCATCGCACTGTGACCAGGGACAAAAACTGGATTCATTACGATAACCCTAAACGCAAAAAATCGGGGGGATATCCCGGCCAAGCTTCCACATCAACGGCCAAATCAAATACTCACAGCTCCAAGATCACGCTCTGCATTCGGTGGGACCAGCTCGGCATCATGTACTATGAGATGTTAAAACCAAGTGAAACAATCACAGGTACTCGTCATCGAATCCAATTAATGCATTTGAGGAGAGCATTAAAAGAAACGGCCGCAATACAGCAAGAGGCACGATAAAGTGATTTTGCAGCACAACGCTCGACCCCACGTTGCAAAAGAGGTCAAAACATACTTGGAAACATTAAAATGAGAAGTCCTACCCCACCCGCCATATTCTCCAGACATTGCTCCCTCTGACTGTCACCTGTTTAGATCAATGGCCTGGTTGACCAACACTTCCGATCTCATGAAGAAGTCACAAATTGGATCAATTCGTGGATTGCTTCAGAAGATGAACAATTTTTTTCGACGCGGGATTCGTACACTGCCTGGAAAATGGGAGAAAGTAGTGGGCAGGGATGGAAAATACTTTTAATGATACATGTGTAACCTATTTGTTTCATTAAAGACTCAAATTCTGGAGAAAAAACTGCGGAAACAAAGTTGTACACCTTGTACTTTCCAAAAACAGTCATGCAACATGTGTGTAACCCCAGTTTCTTTTTCTTTTATATTCCCCCAAACATTAATCTCATGTAACAACAGCAACAATCACGTGAATTTGAATTTGCGCATAGGTTTACTGAAAGCAGTTTCTCCAATGTAGCATTTGTAACACACAGGGGGGAAAAAAGGGGGAGGTGGACCTCTGCTGCCACTTTTATCACCGACTGCACCATCCTTTTATTACAAGCCCAAACTGCACTTGTCAATTTTATCTGACTGAATAGTAAGGTTCAGTACTGAACCACTTTCATTATTCCAAAATTTCTCACAGTAATGTTAATCATATGACATGTGGTTTATTGTTACCAATAAATGCTGAAAATTTTATTTACTGATATCAAATTAATCAAGCTTTGGATCCAGTCAAAAACCTAATCTGATAAACCTCTTGGTCCTGCAAGGTTCGCAAATCACATAATACTTTTAACTTCACCACTGTTTACAATTTATGATTTCTGTAGGCTACATTCAAGCAGTTTCCTCATTACTCTGTCTTCCACCAAATTTGTGGAAAATTCTGATTCTTAGAGTATCCAATTTCATCAGTGTTATATTACTAGCCCATTATCAGTTTGAATGGAGATATATTCTATTAGTTTTGCCTGGTACTTTTCCTGAACACCTATAAAAACATGGTTGTAAAACTTCTTTCTCATGGTAACCAATTTCTTACTCATACATCACTACCACCTATGAAAGAAAGATACAAATTAAATTCTTACTCCTGCTGCAAAAACAGGATTTCGCTATTCATGTTAACTTTGTTAAAAGGAACCTGCAAGCAAAAACTGGGTGCTTATCTTGTCAAAATTGCAGTTACTGCCGCCTCTATAGCAGAGCAAGCCCTCAATCCATGATTAGCCTGCTCAACTCCTGCAGATGGAAAATATTTTCATTGGCAGTACTTGGCCGTAGCATGAAGAGAAGTGATAGTATAATCTTCTGGAACACAGAAGCTTCTGCTAATATTCCAGGTTAACTAAGAAATGTCTATGTGTAACTCATCTGATGAGGTTATGCCACACTTTGTAGTCACTCCCCAGGATAAGGGTGTCAACTTTGTCAACAACCCAGTTATAGCACTCTTTCCAATCTCAGAACAGCTGCATAGAGAAGTTGTGCACACTTGTACCATATTTCACTGCCCTTTCCTTTCTTTTCATTCCATACTCATTAGTTATGCATAAGCACAGGACAAGCATTCATTACAACCATCCGCGTACTACACACAACCATCCGCGTACTACACACAACCATCCATATACTATAGAGATATACACTTTACACTTCCGGTTAAGAGAATGGCAATAGCAAGTCTCTACACTAGTACAGCAATGCAAGATTTCAGAACTGTTCCCAACACTAAGCAGGTGTGAGAAGAAAGGTGGTGTTAGGAAGCTCCTGATAAATTAATGGCAAGTGGATGGCAGGGGAAAGGAGGGGGGCGGGGGGGGGGGGGGGGTGTATATCACAATAATGGATTTCCTTTCTTCTCAAACTGAGCTTTCGCACAAGCAGTAGTATAACCACATTCTTTAAACATCAATAATTTATAAGGAACAGTATTCAGATAATTAATGCACTTTGAAATATTATGTATCTTGGAATTTGTGATTTACAAAACTCGTTTAAATTAAATTCCTGAAATTCCCTGATTATTCCAGATGAAATGCAATTCCCTGGGAATTCCAGGTTTTCCAGAAGAATCACCAGCCTGAACACGTGACTTAGTTTTAATTAAGGCCATTTTAGCTAAGCACATGCAGAACTGGATAAGAATAGACCAGGGAATTACTATGTCCTTGTTGAATTTACTTATACTGATTTTGAAACACAATAATCTAAGGGAGGATGATCAGGTGAGAAATTCAATCCCACTCCTAAAAGTAAGTACCGCATCATAGGTGCAATTCAAACATACGCCTTTAGCACATTTTTATATTTTCTTTCACAGAAATTACAATATTATCAATAATCATCTCATAACACATTGTCACAAACACTATGTAAGCTATGAATGTAATTTCAACTGCAGTGGAAATCAGTGTCACTTTCCTCTGTCAATATTAATTTCTAGGGAAAGCACAAACACACCAGAATCAATTCTAGCACTCTTTCCAACCTCAAAACAGCTGCATGATTTTGATACAATGAACAATTCAGCATTGGTGCAATGTCAAATTCATAACATTTACAACTACTCACGATTTCTTAATTATAAATGAAATTACGGTAACTATGACAAGTTCTTAAATATTTTCAAAGAAATAGCATTTCTGTACAACTTTTTAATCCAGTGTGTGGGCCACAGTAAACTCGTTTCCACACATACAATATAATGTGAAGTGTCTTAACATCTCCAATTTCTCAATAATTCTCACTTTCTTGCAGACTCCCTATTTTAATCTTAAGAAATAAGTCATTTTCCTAATCTCACGTAAGCATTCAGTCAACCAGAGCTCTAACAAATTTGGCAAAAATTGAAAATTCTCATTTGTGACCTAACCATTAAGTATCACAGAATTCACATAACATAACAAATGAACTCCAAGAAAAATAATTATGCAAAATTTGATGGCAGTACTTCCATTTACTCATTTATTTATCCCATGAGCTTTGTTTTGATTAACTGCCACCTCACACGATAGCCAACGATTATTGTTCCTTCGGGTACCATGCTTTCTAACAGCAGGCGCTGTACACACACTATGATCTGCAAAATAACTATTTCAGCTTTAAATCTGCACTCAAATCAGTGATTGACAGTTTAAAAGGGCATTTAACCAGCAACAATATTTGGAAGTTTAATATTAAACATCCTGAGCACCTGCTCAGGTTGGTGTCCCAACAACATAACATTGCAGTACAGTTTATACTCCACAAGATTAACTGCTGCTAATATGTATCCATTCCGAGTGCATGCACTCAGCAAATTAATAAATAAGCAAACACACAGGAGGACACTTCTAAAACCATTTTTCGAAAAAGCATGCATTTTTAACCAAATTTCTTATAAATCAGTTTGTCAATAACAGAACTCACATTTTAAAATAGAATGGAGAAATTAAACTGCAATTTACATACATTACATTAGTCATATTCCATAGATCCCCCTAAGAGTGGTCTCTGGGAAACAGAAATAAGTCTAGTTATAAATTTAAAAATTTAACCAAAATCCTTAATTTTATAGCTTGCTGAAGATGCTCTTCAATGGGGTAGGAAGAGTTGTCCAACAAAGTTCATTAATTCAGTTGAACACCATGTTATTTACATGGGATTTTACACATCCGATAAGTTGTTGAATATATGTGCACCCATGTACCTGACTCCTTTCTATACTAATGTTATCCCTTTCAAGTCATATTATATCACACTGCTTCATGCTAAAATATTACTAATCAGAAAAACCATATTAAACCACAAAACTTCAACTTCTGTTGGTGTAAAAATGTGATGAAAATTAACTGACACACAATACCAAAGCTTCTGTAAGTTTGAAATAAACTTTATGAAACGAATTCAAAGGCTAGTTTCACACAGTTAAAACTGAAAGAAGTTAAAATCAATAAAGCACACTTATGTACGCCCCAAACACTTTATATTGGAATTTGCTACATTAATTACTAAATACTTAATAACTTTGTGGTACACACAACTGAAACACTTACTTTGACAGCGCTTCTGCATCTACCAATTGTAGAACTATCGCACTTAGAATGAGTAGGCGTTTAAGGGTGGGGGAGGGTGTTCAAGTGAGATGGCATACATGTGTCACTGCCATCCACCCCCCCCCCCTCCGCCACCTACTCTTCATCAAGAGCGAGAGTTTCACAGCTGCTAAGGTGCAGAAGACACTGTCAAAGCAACAGCATTAAAGCAGTGTTTACAGAGTTATTAAATGTTTAGTAAATTAGGTAACAAATTCGAGTTCAGAATGCAAATGCTTTCTTTGACACTTGTTAAAAAGAGACATTTCTATACACACAGCCTGTGACAGTAATAATTCTAAAGGAATGCTATCTTTCAGATACTAGTTACAGTTCATCGATATACATTACTGGAACTAACAGTTATATATGACACAACTCACTTTTGGATCCGGGCACATTAAGCATGCCTCTGATAAGTTCAGATGGAAAAAAAGTAATTTAGTGGTGACTCCATTCTCAAGGCAGACTGGGCACAATCCATAGTCTCCCAAATCCATCTGTAAATGAAACAAAACTAACTCAACTTCACAAACATATGTATGTGATATATTGAACTTATGAGATCGTTCCTAATATTCCATTTCCGCAGAATCCATGTTCCACAAGCTTCATGCATTAGTAAAACACTGAAGTAAATATAATTCCACAATGCCTTCAATTACCGCATTACGTTTGGCATCTGTCATGTATTTGTACATGTACATGGCAGGTATAACGTCTTTCATAGCAAACAAAAACTGATACTATTTAAAGTGACTAAAAGTCCTTACAAGAGCTGCTAATTCCTTCCTTAACGATAGAATATTTAACAACAAATGCGACTTGACAGAACAAATATAAATCCAATGGCCCCATTAACAATACGCGAGGCAGATAAAAAAAAAACACTGGGATTCTGAAGTACTCTAACCTACATGCAAGCAAAGCTCTGAAAAGCATTAGCATCTAAGATAAGTCTAATTTACGTTAGCTTCTGAAATCAATCACTGGTTGTATTTAATTCACTACATACGAGAATCACGTACTCGACATTGAGGTTAGAATTTCCTCACTTTCACACATACGACTTTTTTTCATTTTTTTTAATAAGTTATTGATGATATGTTATTTTTGAGACAGGGCTGAAAATTACCCAACTAAAACAACATGTCCCGCAATGGATACATGAACGAAGTAACTGTATAAATGAAAACTAAAAGAAGCACTACCAAACACTCTACCTAGCTTCTACTCCCTATAGAAAATACTAATCTTATGTAAATAACATTTTTTCACTCACCTTTTAACACTGCATGCAGCTTAAAAGATTTTATTGGTAGGATAGAACGCGGCACAAATAGTATTTATACGTGGATGCACTATAATTTCAACAATAACTGCAGCAGTACATAATTAACACTGGCATAATGAAGTCCGATAATTTAATAACATTGTCATCAGTCGTCGAAAAATGCTTAAATCGTACATTGGTAACATACACTAAGTATTATTACCACCCTCCTCAGTTCTGCTTTCGCAACATAATTGTATATAAACACATATAAGTGGCTACACGCATTGAACTAACATTTTCACTCGTTTATGCGGTTCGCGTAGCCACACATTCACACAACACGGCCACAGGTATCAAAATCTACCAACAATGTCTACCCTCCGCCGATAACCTACAGGGTTGCAACAAGTACGATGGGGCGTGTAAGATCAGAGACAACTAAAAACCGAATCGCAGCCCTCTCACGACAACATGTCAAGAAACACGGAAATGAACAGATTTATTTTAGCAATTGCATATCTTGCCTCGTGTATGAAACCGGACTTTCTGTTACGAGTTGAAACAGAAAATTTTACCAAATTTTGTTCAGTATTCAATAATTTCACACACGGGCAACAAATGCACATCGATGACTACAAAATTAATCCATGTGCTACCGACCATTTCTTCCCACTCAAATGGGAATATATAGGTGTGTAGTTGAATCATTTTGTCGAACCACCCCCCCCTCCACATTGTGTCATAATCAAAATTTTTGTTCCCATATTCTTAGGCCTAGTAAAACTAATTCAAGTGCTTTTGCAAATGAGACGAATTTAGATGCGTGCACCATGTGCTACCATCGCCCCCACAGGGAAACCACAACGTAAGGAAACGGTATCATCAGCGGCGCCGACTTATAAAAAATATTGGGGGGGGGGGGGGAGGGGGGGGAAGGGGCATAATGGGGGTCCTGCCCCAGAAAGTTTTCTAAATTTTACATGAAAAATAGTGAGTTTTAAAGTTTTTTCAAGCATTTTAGACTCACATGATCAACATTAGAACCCCGAAAACTGGACTCTTGATAACTCGACACTCCGGGAAACTCGGCAAGCCTGACACATTTTTTGGCTTTGGAAAATGAAACAAAACATAAACACGCACGGTATTTTCGTAGGAAGCTAATTTAACTTACGGCAATAATCATGCTTATAGACTATTACAGAGCAGTGAATATATAGCCTCTGTAAAGACTGAAATTATATTTAAATAAATCCTAAACTATCATTAAAAGAATAAAACATAAAATATTTCTGTTGCACAGTAATAGCGCTTTGATTAATAAATGAAAGAGCTAATTTAAGCTTACTTTGAATAAGGCTCGGGGTTCATTAAATAAAAACAATATCTCATAGTTAATGCTTTAATACAGTTAATAAAGGTAATAAAGTATGCCTAAAACTTTCAGTCAATAAGTATGTAAATAGCGGGTTTTAATTGGATCTTACAACCTAAAAAAATTTAAGTTTTTTAAAATAACAAATACAGTACTATAATAATGTAGTAATACAGTACTAAACTAGTACCAATATTTCGAAACTGAAAATTTAACAAAATGGCTCTGAGCACTATGGGACTCAACTTCTGAAGTCATTAGTCCCCTAGAACTTAGAACTAGTTAAACCTAACTAACCTAAGGACATCACACACATACATGCCCGAGGCAGGATTCGAACCTGCGACCGTAGCGGTCGCTCAGTTCCAGACTGTAGCGCCTAGAACCGCACGGCCACTCTGGCCAGCTGAAAATTTAACATTATGTATGTATTTAATTCTATATTTTATAACTATTTTAATATTGCTCTAAATGCCATTATTAGGGCTAGAGCGTCTTTAGAAAGGTGCAAATGTCGACCATCTGACTAGATTACTGAATATGAAGAAGTTGATGACTGGTCTGATATCCAATTCATCCAAAACATCTCGGTGGGCATGAAGAACAGCCAAATTGTGCAATCGCTTCTGACCTGTTGTTGATCAGAGATATGACTTTAGACGTCTAATGGCGCTCAATGACCGTTCTGCTGTTGGTGTTATGATTGGATGATGATGATGTTTGGTTTGCGAGGCGCTCAACTGTACGGTTATCAGCGCCCGTACGAATTCCCAACCGTTGCTCAGACCAATCTCGGCACTTTAATGAATGATGATGTGGACAACACAAACGCCCAGTCATCTCGAGGCAGGTGAAAATCCCTGACTCCGCTGGGAATCGAACCTGGAGCCCCGCGCTCGGGAAGCGAGAAAGCGACCATGAGACAATGAACTGTGGACTCATGATTGGTGCTACTTGGAGAACCTTAGTGCACTTTACTACTTCACATAACGTTTCTCCAATTGCAGGCTCTTGTGTAATGTACTTTCTTACATCACACATGTTTTTTAAGACCCGTTGTTTCTCATTAGCGATATCGGCTAACATATTGAAGTGTAAGAACAGTCCCTCAGTGTCTAGATCATTTTTGAAAAACTCAGTTGATTTTTCCAAATTTGTTTCACCTCTGTTTACTAAAAGCAAGCACTCTTGTTCAACTGCAATGACCTGTATGAGTCCAGTTGAAGCAAACCACTCAGTAATTCAAGATTCCACCATTTCACAAACTTCAATGTAAGTAGCTTTGTAGTATTCCTTTGAGATTTTGAAAGAGTATGGTGAGCTGGCTTCATTGTTTTCATGCTTCTTCAGTATACTTTGATTTCGAGGAAGCATAGGATCATCAACTTCTGAAGGTTTTTCTTTTAAACACAATTCCCAAAAGTGTTCAAAACTATCCACCTTCCATTCAATACACAAATCAGGCCCTCATATATTTTTTCCAAATCGGCAACACTTACATGAGGAAATTGAATTTTTTCATTGACATCCTGTACTGGGTTCATTGCATAATAATAATAATAATAATTTTATTGTCTTTAAGCCATTACAGCAATGGACAAAGTCATACACATAATACAATACAGTACAGTACATGCTACAAAAGAACAGAATTGTTAAGAACTTTACAGTTTAATATCACAGGTCATGAAATCCTTTATATTGTAGAATGGGTTTACAATTAACCAGTCATAAAGTGTTTGTTTGTATTGTTGCTCTGGTAAATTTTGTATAGCTTGTGGAAGTTTGTTAAATAATTTGTGGCCCATAAGTTCATAACTGTTAACTGATTTTGACAGTCTGTGGTAGGGCGTATAGATAGAGCTGTTTGTCCTAGTGCTGTAACAATGTATATTTGCCCTGCGTTTTACTTTAGGTAAGTTCTTTTTTGTGTAGATTGAAACATAATAAATATATAGGTTTATTACTGTCATGATTTTTTGTTGAGTAAACAAAGGTTTACAATGAGCCTTGTATGGTGAGCCTGTAATTATCCTAATAGCTTTCTTTTGCAGCAATAGTATATCATGCACACAAGTGGTTTCCCCATAAAATGATGCCATAGGATATGATGCTTTGGAAAAATGAGTAGTAAGATACTCTAACATAATTTTTAGGTACACAGTGCATTAATCGCCTTAACAAATAGATTACCCTTGACAATTTTCCACTAATATACTTAAAATGTGGATTCCAAGAAAGTTTATCATCCAAATATACCCCCAAAAATTTAACACAACTAGGATCATCTGATGGAAACTTGTCTTTTAAACTAAATACCATCTGCTGGGTTTTGCTTTCATTAAGCAAGAACCCATTTGCTCTAAACCAGAGTGAAGCTTGCTCCATTGTCTCTGTAACAAATGTTTTAAGGCTGTTAAGATCATTACTGCTGTTCAGAAACGTTGTATCATCAGCATAGAGTACTGTTCTGGATTTAATAAATGATGGCAGGTCATTTATCATTATTAGGAAAAGGAAAGGGCCCAGGACGGATCCCTGTGGAACACCTACCTTAACTTGTTCTATACTGGACATTTCTTTCCCAACACAGACGGCTTGCTTACGGTTTTGTAAATATGACCTTAATAGCTTAAGGCTGTTACCTTTAACACCATAAAAGTCCATTTTTTCGAGTAGTAGTGTATGTTCTACACAGTCAAAGGCTTTGCTTAGGTCACAAAAAGTCACTTGAGCAAAGCATTTGTATTTGATGGATGTATTTAACAACATTGTCTATGGCATCAAAGGTTGACAGGTTTTTCCTAAAGCCATACTGTGATCCACTTATTAATCCTATGTTATCAAAGTAAACAGATAATTGTTGGTAAATTATGCATTCTGGAACTTTTGAAAAAACTGGGAGTATGGATATTGGCCTGTATCTTGCATGGCAATAAAGACATAAAAAGAAATAAGTATTGAATTGTAACATTGACTCAAGGTAGCCTTCACATTTGTAACATGCCTCTGTTTTGTCCTCTGCAGAAAATGTTGCAAAAAACTCTAGAAGTTCTTCAAAGTTTTTCAATATTCTCAAGATATTAGAAGCTCACATAGTCCATCAAGTTGTGCAAAGGGCTCATCGTCCAGCTTGATTGTTGTTGCTCTCACAGTGTATTCTTCTGAAAAGTCCCATCCTTTTGTTGGATTCCCTTACGGTGTTTATTAAGTCCCTGGCTAAAGCCATAATATCCCTCATAGACATAAGATGCGCAGAGACTGTCTACAACTGCCAAGTCCAAACTGTCAGCAGTGCAGTGCACATAACATGCTTTTGGTTCTATATCCAAAACTAACTTTTTTAGTCCTTATGAAGTTGCCTCTCATATTCGAGGCACCATCATAGCACTGGCCTCTTAAGTTATCCACTGACAAATCAAGACGGGCAAAAACGTCTTGTAAAATCCTAAACAGAGTTTGTGATTCAGTGTTCGTGGTCTTGTATAAGCCAATAAAGTCTTCATTGATGATTAAGGAATCATCGACAGTACGAATACAAAATGACATTTGTTTGTGAATCGAAGAATCACTTGTTTCGTAAACCATAATAGAAAAATATTCTGTCTTCTTGATTGAAGCCAATACCTTTCTCAACACAGACTTTCCTAGTAGATCAATGATGTCGTTTTGAATATCATGGGACGTTCACTTATACCCCGAATGCCCTAACCAATCTTTGAAATCAGGTATATCATTCTTTTGGAGTTTCAACAATTGAAAAAAAAATTGAGTTTACATCTCCGTGTCCTCTAATTGCTAGTTCTTGTCGGCATAGAAATTACACAGTAGTAAAAATTGTCTCAAGAGCTAAACGGTCTTTCTTCATATCACTATCTAACTGTTCATTCAATTGGGAGGCCACACTTAGATTACTGATTGAATTTAGTTTCAGAACACCTTCTTTATGCATAAATATATTTTCATGAAGACAGAAATTTTCCAAAGCATTTTTCCAGTGAGAAAACTGTACTGACGTAAATACATCTTCTTTTTTTTTTAAGAAAATTCTAATAGATTTTTAACATTTGCCTTTTTGCAGGTTTTGCAAAGCACATTTTCGGTAGATGCTTCATATTATACCATGCATATCTGATCAACCAAAACTGAAATGATCTTCCCTTACCAGATTGTTCAGGTTTCAGCTCTGAATGGTTCTCGTCTGAAGACGACGAAGCAATTGATGACACAATAATTGTTGGAGGTTGACTTGCAGTATCATCAACTTCCAAGCACGCCTTTTTGGTAACAAATTTATCCACTGCAAACTTAATTCACAATACACTAAGAGACTAAAGTAAACGAATAAAATGTAGTCATATAAAATAGTCCAGTGGACACTAAAGTTGGAACAATAAACATGTCTGCAGCATGCACTGAACAAAACTACCCACACTGAATAACTGCGACAGCAGGGTGGGCTTTATATAGCCACGACATCATAATGTCTCAATGCGTCAAGACAATGTGAGGCAGTGTGTTCCAGGTGCTTCTGTTCCAGTCCTTTTGATGTCGCCACAGAAGCAGCACTGACATGCCGTTGCCCGACTTCCCCCAAAGGTTCGCCCACCGGGACAAATTCTAAGTGTGCTCGCACCACTGTAACACTATCGTGATTCATGTTACTCGTTTTCAGTTAATCTGCTTACTACCATAATAATTATTTGTTTTAATTCATTACTGAACGTATTTTAAAAGGTAAATATTGTCAAACACGGAAAATAAAAAATTCCAAAATAATTTTGTGATTTTACAAAACATAATATAACTAATAATTCTCTTACATAAACGGATTTTTGAGGGGGTTCGGGCCCCCTCAGACCCCATTGCGTCGGTGCCTGTGGGTATTGCACAAGTCATAGTTTTCAAAAAGCTGCTGAATTTCTTTTTGTACAGTGTTATACAATTTGATGGCTAGGCAGACGTGTATGCAGGGGCCTAGAGTAACTGATTACCAAATGGAATACTTGTATTTGAATTAAATTTCAGACATGGTAAGACTCTTGTGTTGTGAGAGAAAAAGATATATAGGTTTGATTTTTATTGATGCTATTCCCAAGTGTGGTTATGGCAGTTGGGAACTATAATTAAATACATAATGAAAGTGTTAAATTAATGTATTACATTAAAATATTAGAGAACTGTTTAATACAACTGATGAACTACTGACTTATTTGTGAAATATATATATGGTACAGTGTTATACGATGTGATGAATATGCAGACGTGCATGCAGGGACCTAGAGTAACTAATTACCGAATGGAATACATGTATCTGGATTAAATTTCAGACATGGTAGGACTGTTTTGTGTCATGAGAGAAAAAGATATGTAGGTTTGATTTTTATTTATGCTATTCCCAGGTGTGGTTTTGGCAGTTGGGAACTATAATTAAATACATAATGAAAGTGTTAAATTAATGTATTACATTAAAATATTAGAGAATTGTTTAATAAAACTGATGAACTACTGACTCATTTAGGAAATTCAATTATGATGTATTATAACATCATTGAAAGAGTGATATACACGAATGCTAAATGTAGGTTACTATACTTCAGCATTTATATACTGGAGAACAGGTGCAATAAAATGAAATTTTGGAAGAGATTCAAATATCATACAATTGTAAACTCAGATTTTGCAATGATAACATTTCACAGCTTGTACTGTATAATTAGAGATTCATTGAAAGATAAAACAACAGTCAATAATACATAGATTCAGATGGTAGCTTTAAACTGTCTGTGGAACAACTCTATACTTTGTTACACTTGTTAACACCAGTCAGCATGAAGCAATACTACCAGGAAGTCGGGGTTTCGAATAAAATTTTGTGGAGCATAGTTACTCGATAGCTGAACCACAGCCTTTTGCCAATTCATGTTTTCTAGCCAACCTTGTAAGGTTTCCAATCACCATTTATGGATAGTTTAATTTTATAGATACAAACACACTATACAACCTCAAGTTTATTATTTGATTAACATTCTCCATTAGGGAGTAATATTACGCTGTCCACTCATGTTAATGTGGCCACCTGTCAAAAGCCTAAATAACCATATTTTGCAGTGCAGACCACTGTGAGACGTGCAGGAAGAGAGTCGATGAGGTTCTGAAAGATACCAACAGGGGTGTGGATCCATGCTGACGCCAGTGCTCTGGCAGTTGCGCTAGGTTTCTTGGATCAGGAACCATAGTGGGAACAGCCCAATTGAGGTGGTCCCACAGCTTTTCGATTGAGTTTGAATCCAGGGAGTTTGTTGGCCAGGGGAGTACAGTAAACTCATCCTGGTGCTCTTCGAACTACACACATACACTGTGATCTGTGTTACACATTGCAGTGTCCTGCTGGTACATGCCATTGTGTTGAGGAAAAAAACTGCATGTGGTGGTGGATATGGTCCCCAAGGATAGATACCTACTTCTGTTCATCCATTGCGTCTTCCAGAATGACGAGAGCACTCAAGGAATACCATAAAAATATTCCCCAGACCATGACACTCCCTCCTCTGACCAGTTGTTGCATGGTGTTTGCTTTCTGACGTTTCACGTCGTACACGCCAACAGCTATCTGTCTGATGGAGCATAGAAAGTGATTCATCAGAAAAGGCCACCTGTCGGCACCCAGTGAACGCACAGTTGCAGTCATCGCCAATGAACAGCAGTCAGCATGGGTGCATGAATCAGGCATATTCTGTGGAGGCCTATATGCAGAGATGTTCGCTGAATGCTCTTTGAGGAGACGCTGTCAGTAGCCTCTTGGTCCATCTGGGTGGTCAGTTGCTCAATGGTTGCACTTCTATTTGCCTACACACAACTCCACAAACTTCATTCAACCATATCACCTATGGCCCATTGTGCATCACAGTTTCCTCAGCGCCAGTTTTGAATAGCACCATTTTGCCATGAATGGTATACTTCAACCACTGCAACACATGAACGGTTTATAAACTCAACCATTTCGCAAATCCTTCCACCCTTGGGCTGAATACCAACAATCATCCCCTTTTAGTCATCAGATAAATCACTCTGCTTACAAATTATGACAACGACCCCAATTTTTTCCACAGCCCACTGACATGATTTCTCTATCTTTCACTGCTAGTGCTGTCAACTGCCGTCTGTAAGTGGTTACTGCATTTTGGCATCGAACCTAGGCACTGGTCACATCAACTTAGTTAAGGCTGAATTATTTTTTATTTGCGTTTTAACGAAAACTTTTATCCATCAGTTACAATAAAAGTTAAATGTATATAATAGATTTTCACTTTTTCCTTGTATAGCTTTGAAAAATAACCTATCCTTCTGGAAGGACTTCAGTTGAATTAACGTTCACTTAACACAATGTCTCTATTCAAGCATCAGATTAACGCTGTCTGACTATTTGATACAGGACAGTATGAGACAAAAAACTTGAAGTGGTACACTACATTTAATGCACAGTGTTTAGATTTTTCAACATTGGAGACAGTGACACTGTTTCTTTTTTTCCAGAACGGGACCTAGAGGCAAATCTGTGACATAATGTTCCACCTTTTCATATTTAGAATCATTTTTGCGATTTTAGATGGCCTTCCTCTTTACATACCAGCACTGCAGTTTGATTCCAGAACTACAGTGACGATTCTTCGGCGAAATGCCTTGTGGTCCAATTTATCAGCATCCTCCCTGTAGCCTGCCATGCATTGTGCTCAGCTACTTTGACAAAAAGTACAATAATGGGGAAGTACCATTTCTTACCACTTTTAACACCAATATCGATTGTAAGTAGGTTATACTATGTAACTAAATCTGTGATTATGAAGTGGTTGTTCTTTACTATTTAACGTCATTGATTTGTGAGAGGAAAGTTAAAGTTTGTAATATATGTATCTCAAATTGTAAAGGATGTTTAAAAATGGTGAAATTTCATGATATATGTCTGTTCACATAGGAAAATTTATATGTTGG
The DNA here is from genome assembly GCF_023864345.2 of Schistocerca serialis cubense. Lineage (NCBI taxonomy): Eukaryota > Metazoa > Arthropoda > Insecta > Orthoptera > Acrididae > Schistocerca > Schistocerca serialis. The sequence goes on along the minus strand of NC_064640.1, from coordinate 986,822,045 downwards.
AAGCTGGTTCATGTTTATTGAACTTGTCTTGTAAAGTTTAATAGCTGTAGGGCCCCCCCCCCCCCACTACGGAAGTGGATTGGCGCACGGTAAAAGGTGGTTTTGGCGGTCGATCTGGGCGGCTACTTGGTGAGAACACTATGCAGTCAGTGACTAGCCATTGTACAATAAACATCGAGGGTGGCAAGTGAATCATTTGGAAGCGATTTATATGGAAATTTGCCTCGGATGTGGTTTCGGCTGTTGCATGGTGCTCTTGGTATTATGGAATGGCTCTAAAACAAGAAAAATCCGTCGCCAAGAAGAATTTGTAAAGATACTTCAACATCAAGAGTGTGAGACCAGTTAGCTGTCACGTTGCTTGCCACCACTATTTCGCCACGGCTCCGCCAATTTCAGTGACACAGATATTTATTATAGCATGGACCAGTATATTTGTGTGAGTGTTTTTTCAGTAATAATTCAAGTGGTATAAACCTGTGTTTGAAACTTAAAGTTATCCTAATCATGAACCGATGCAGGATCCCATCCTAAATGTGCAGAAACCGACTATCCTGTTTCTGACTAAATAGTGATTTGGTTTCATATTAAATGGCCAAAAGTTCAGTGCCAAAGGGTGTAAATGTTTCTATCTAAAATACCTGCTTCTCAGGTGATGAAAAAGGCACATAACGTGAACTTATATGAAACGTAATTTAGCACTGATTGTTAGCGTGAACGATTTTCTTAGGTCAATTGAGCTTTTTATTTGAGTAATTTGCTTTAAAGGAGGAAAATACAAACTATTCCAAATGAGGTTATGAATCAGTTATAGTGAATTGCACTTTGGTTTTGAAATAATCACAAAGTTTCCTGGAGAAACAGTATCAGTTTATGGGCCCATTGCAGTTTTTCTCATATTAGACAGATTATTGGGATATTTGTTGTTACTAAAGAAATCCGATGCATTCCCATAAATGAGAGAATAAAAGGAGTATATGTTGTATTATTTAATTTCATTTGTGGTATTTATATGTTAGTTAAGTCAGAACTCTTTTCATGCCCAACTTTAGTCCAGTGTTTCATATAGTAACATCGCAGTGCTGTGTTGATTAATAATTGCAATAGTAACTATTATTATTAAGAGGGAAGTACCATTTATCTTCCTATGATTACTGATTTGTGTAAATGGTAACTACTGCTACCTACAACTTAGTTTGCCCTGTAGTCATGTGTATCCAGTGCACTAATCAAAGGGAGTGTAAATGAAAGTCACTTTAGCTACTCATATTCAATTTCCTTGAACATAATGTTTCAAATTATTATGCCTAATTAGGCTGACGACCGTTTCATTTGTATGCATGCCTCTACTTTCATTACCCCTAAAGTAAAGCCTGTTAAGTTTTCTATTGATTCCAGAATGAGATTTTCACTCTGCAGCGGAGTGTGCGCTGATATGAAACTTCATGGCAGATTAAAACTGTGTGCCCGACCGAGAATCGAACTCGGGACCTTTGCCTTTCGTGGGCAAGTGCTCTACCATCTGAGCTACCGAAGCACGACTCACGCCCGGTCTCACAGCTTTACTTCTGCCAGTATCTCGTCTCCTACCTTCCAAACTTTACAGAAGCTCTCCTGCGAACCTTGCAGAACTAGCACTCCTGAAAGAAAGGATATTGCGGAGACATGGCTTAGCCACAGCCTAGGGGATGTTTCCAGAATGAGATTTTCACTCTGCAGCGGAGTGTGCGCTGATATGAAACTTCCTGGCAGATTAAAACTGTGTGCCCGACCGATTCTCGAACTCGGGACTTTGCCTTTCGCGGGCAAGTGCTCTACCATCTGAGCTACCGAAGCACGACTCACGCCCGGTCTTACAGCTTTACTTCTGCCAGTATCTCGTCTCCTACCTTCCAAACTTTAGAGAAGCTCTCCTGCTAACATTAAGTTCATCGTTGTTGCAAACGTGAATATTTGACGTAACGAACTTGAAGCGACCCTTGGATATTGCATTAGAAGCTAAAAATGTTGCGTACATCTATTGATATCTCCCAATACATGTCTTTCCTTCGTAAGACAACATAACCACTAAAAAGGAAAAAAGCTAAAAAACACTTCATTTTCTCTACAGAGTAATCTCCAAGTCTGTTCCTCTGCACAGTATATTGGTTTGTGTGTTTCACCATCATGTTTAATTAGGATGATGGTGAAATACACCTATCAATATGCTGTGAAGATGAACAGAATTGGAGATTGCTATGAAGAGAAAATGAAGTGTTTTTAGCTATTTTTCTTCTGTCAAAAAGTAGTTCAAAATATTCTAAAGGTTCCTTCAATAAGTGTTTTACAGTACTCATTTGTGGCCATTCTGTGGTTGTAGGTGGAAATGTTGTTTTACCTAGTTATACTTATGAGATGGTTTAGTTTATTTTCTTCATTTTGGTGCAGCGAATTCAAAAAAATGGCTCTGAGCACTATGGGACTCAACTGCTGAGGTCATTAGTCCCCTAGAACTTAGAACTAGTTAAACCTAACTAACCTAAGGACATCACAAACATTCATGCCCGAGGCAGGATTCGAACCTACGACCGTAGCGGTCTTGCGGTTCCAGACTGCAGCGCCTTTAACCGCACGGCCACTTCGGCCGGCGCAGCGAATTCTCTAGGTGCTGAACAGGTTAGTGCAGCAGTGTATGTGGAAGGAATGGAAACTCTACTTGTTGAATAGTCAATATCCATATCATTTGTCAAAACTGATGAATTTGGAATTTTTATGTTGTTAGAGATTACCCCCCCCCCCCCCCCAAATTATGCTGAAGCTTTCAACTGACTTGCAGGAATATGCAGTTGTGCTCTATAGTATTTTCTTGACTTCTACAATTTCATCAGTTATTCTGATATAGTTTACTTAAGGTGGAGGTAGGCAGAGTATTATTTCCTACAGCATTTAGCCTGTTCATGTCAGATGACCATTTTCTGCTCACCTCATCAATGTATGTGTAGAAGATTTGCACATATCGAGGTTTATGTTCTAGAAAGTAACTACAGGAAAGCACCAGGATAACATGGTCGCTGGAGCGCAGGGTGAGAATAATCAGTTCCAACACAGCCTTGTGGTACACAAAAGATAATTGTTTAACAAGGTAACATTAGATTGTCTGTTGTGAGATAGGTCTTTCCCATTTATCAGACATGAAGACTCCTTAGGTGTAAAACGCACATCCTCATTCAAGGAACGTATAGTTCAGAGGATAACATCCCAAGGAGTTCCTGGTAGAGCACGATCTCTGTGGCTTCTTTTGAAAGCCACAACAGTTGGAGTGTCTTTGGGTATCTTTGTTTGAAGCCAAACTGATCGTTTAGTAGGAATTCTTTTGCTTTATGTTATTGAGGTGGGGGACAGTGTAAGATACTGTTGTAAAAATAATATTGACTGAATTTAACCAAAACAACAAAATAATAACTTATGGGGGCCACTGATATTACCCTGGCTTGGGGATTAACACCATTTCCGGGAGTTTTCAGCATGTAAAGTTATGGTACAGTATTTTAATATGTCCAATGCATGACAACATCTTACCATAAATTATGCATCATGGGCTACAAATTTTCTGACCAATATACCACAAAATGTAGCACCACTGTTCAGAGACTATTCCACAATGTACTATATCTCCAAAAAAATGCTATTTATTGCCTGCAGCAGAATAATTATTAGCTTAACCACATTGCAGTTGGTTGCAAATTACTAAATATCGTTGCTGTTTCCAGAACTGTGGAACATAATTTTAATATTACTGTGTGGTATGTATTAAATAACTTCTTTGATACACAAATAATTTTTTGAAGGTTCATTCCAGCACTGATGTAAGATGCAAGTAACATTTCCTCAGTATTACTGGGTCTAGTGCACAGGATTGTGTAAAAAAAACTGTTCTTAATAGTTGTTAGCAGGGGTATAGATACAGGATACGGTGGGTGGGATGAGGTTTCAACCCCTCTCGAAAAATGAAGCTGCTTTCTGTTTTTTAAAGTGTGTTTAAAGTCGCTCACACTGAAATATTGCAGTTATTAGTTATAACGAATATTAAATTAAATTTTGCTCATTGAAGCCTTACAATGACTGCAATGAGTGTTAGATGGCAAAGTTTGGCAGCCACGAGAAGTGGCACAATAGAGTAAATTGCAGTGATAAACTGAGCTTTGGCTCTCTACTTGTTGTCAATACACTTCGTGGTGACTATCTGCTGTCCACTCCAGTGATCTAACTGTGGTACCACTATAGTAGCATGGCGAATGCATGTTGTGTGTGTCAACACAAAAGTAATTAGTGTAACGAGTGTGTTTGAACATGAACAACTCTATGAGATTGTCGCAGAAGAAGCCAAGTAGCACTGTGGTGTAGTGGTTATGATACTAAACAGTTGCATGAAGAATCGTGAGTTCAAAATTCACCTGGACTGTAGAATTTTAATTTCTAGATTCGGTTTGAGTACATTCTAGAAGTATCCACAAATGTCAAGAATCATTGTACTGGAATGTTCTGTAGCTGTATATATGTTATATGTGTTCTGGCCGGAGGCAGTTCGCTCCCCGCTCTTGTATGTGCAAGTGCTGAATAAACCTTCATTAAGTGAATTTAGTACTCGTCTTTCATCTAATTACACCTTCTTTTGCGTGACATTATTCTGGTGGAGACGCTGGGTATTGGAACTTGTGATAACGCACATTATAGACGACTCAGTGGCTCCCATCAGGCCACAACAGAGCCGCCGTTTACGTTGCGAGAAACCCGAGTTCGAGCCGGGTTCTCTGTTGACGATGGCCATGATCAAAACAAGTGGCTGAAGGTATATGAGCGTATAGCCAAATTTAACAAATGGGATGACACCGTCTTTTTGGCTAACGTATTTTTCTACTTGGAGGGCACTGTCAAGCAATGGTATGAGAGCAACAAGGAGAAGTTCACAACCTGAGAAGTATTCCAAGCGGAACTGCGCAAGTATTTCGGTGACACACAACTACAGAACTGCAAGGCTGAAGATAATCTAAAGTGCACGGCACAGTGTCCAGGAGAAACTACAGTATCCTATATTCAAGACGTCTTGGACTTGTGTAAAATAGTGGATCCTAAAGTGAAGGAGGAAGAATAGGTTGCACCTCTCAAGAAGGGTGTTGCTGAGGACATGCATCAAGCCCTACTGCTGAAGGAGGTTTCGACAACAGACGACTTCATAAAATGGTACAAGTATATCGAGACAATGCATCAAAAAAATTACACGCAAGAAGTTTGCACGGCTTCCAAACGTCGCAACGATGTCTGTGATGGAGGAAGCAACTGATTTCGCAAGTGTTCATCGTCAGATAGCGAGAGAGGAACTTCAGAGGGCACTTGTATTGCACGGCGAGCGAAAAACCGAGACGCTTCAAGAGTTCATAAGGGAGAACGTGGAACAGACATTGAACCCAATCTCTCGTCTTTCATTTCCTTTTAAAATGGTGAAAAAGTCGAGACGCAGGCGGAATTACATTCCTACAATGCCGCATAAGGAACCGGTTTGGGCACCAAGGAAGACTGACGTCTGGAGGATCCAGGATAACCAACCAGTATCTTTCCACTGCGGACGACTGGGACATGTGATGTGCTATTGTCGAGAACCTAGCCGCTGGAGAGGAAGCTCCCCAACAAACCGATCAAGATCTCCATCGCCGTTTAGAAGCTCCAGCCAATCACCTAGCCGCCGCAACCTGGAAAATTAAAGGCTGCAACCTTTCTTGGAGGTGAGGCGGCCTAAGAGAAAAATCCTCCGTCGTCGATTACTACAAAAATGATAGGAAACTATGTCGATATCCTCATGGATGGTCGACCAGATCTTGTGGACTATGGAGCATCATATTCAGTCATTTCGGAGAAGTACCGTCGGCAGTTGCAGAGAACAGTATTCGTCGACAACAAAACATCTCTGCTGAAGGTGGCTAATGGGCAATGTGTAAAACCTACAGGAAGATGTGTCATTCGTGTGGGTATAAGTGGCCATACACAGCCATTAGAATTCATCGTCTTACGAGAGTGTAGTTATGATGTCATTCTCGGATGGGACTTTTTGAAAGCTTCTCTGGCAATTATTGAATGTGGTCACGCGAAGATTATACTAGACGAGATGAGATACTGTGGGCAGGAAGATACTCATCCGAGTGTGTGGAGGCCATGTGTGCTGGAAAAAGTGATCATTCCTGCAGTCAGCGCTAGAAAGGTAACTGTCATGTGTCATGCCATGCAGCACTCCATGGATCTTGCAGTGCAATGTAAGAGAAGCATACCACTGAAGTATAACTTGGTCATCCCAGCCTCTGTCGTCTCGTTTAAGAACGGATTCGGTGAATTGTGGATAGTTAACTGTCGCCGAGAACTGCAGATCCTTCCAAGAAGCATGTGCGTAGAAAATGCTGAGCCGTTAATTGAAGAACAGCAGAGCGTCATAGAAACCTCCCATGCCGAGTCTGTGGGCGAAATTAGCGCTACTGCTACGAGTCGAGATCTTCTAGCTCGACTATCACCAGATCTCACTAAGGAACAACATAATTAGCTACTTGCCATTCTTCAAGAGTTCTCTGAATGCTTCAATCCACAGGTGAAGAGCAAATTAGACAAATCGATGGTGAAGCACCGGATTAGCACTGGAGACCATCAACCAATAAGCCAGAGAGCATACCCTGTGTCAGTAACGGAACGTCAAACAATTCGCGACGTGGTAGAGAAAATGATGAACAATGACATCATTCAGCCTTCGCAGAGCTCATGGTCGTCACCAATGGTCCTCGTCAGGAAGAAGGATGGCTGTTGGCGCTTTTGTATTGATTACAGGAAGCTTAATAAGATAACTTACCATCTTCCACGAATTGACGATACACTAGATTGTCTGAAGGGGGCTAAGTTTTTCTCAACTGTCGACATGTACTCGGGATACTGGCAAATCGAAGCAGATGAGGCTGATCGTGAGAAAACTGCATTCATCACCTCTGAGGGGCTGTATGAGTTAAGGTAATGCCGTTTGGTTTGTGTAATGCACCAGCAACTTTTGAACGGATGATGGATAATATTCGAAGGCACCTGACGTGGACGATGTGTTTTTGTTATTTGATGACATTATAGTGTTCTTAGAGACATTTGATGAACATATAAAAAGGCTGAAGGACGTTCCTAAGTGTCTCCAACAAGGTTGACTGAAACTTAATCCAAGAAAGTGTCTCTTTGGAGCAAAAGAAATAAAAATACATGGACACCTTACGTCAAACGAAGGTGTGCGGCCAGATCCAGGAAAGGTGAGAACTAGAACGGAATTTCCTATTCCTAAAGGTATTAGAGATGTCAGAAGGTTCCTCGAATCATGTTCTTATTACCATCGTTTTATCAAAGACTTTTGTATCAAAGCCAGGCCACCCCAAGAGTTGTTAAAAGCTGATGCTGAATTTATCTGGCATGGTGCTCAATAGGATTCCTTCGATGTGCTGCGTAAAGCTCTGACGACTGACCCTGTACTTGGTCTGTATGATGAGAGAGCACCTACAGAACTAAACACAGATGTCAGCGGGCATGGGATCGGTGCTGTTCTGGCGCATATTTCGGATGGAAAAGAGAAGGTTATAGCCTATGCTTCTAGGGCACTTACAAAAGCCGAGAGAAACTATTTAACTACAGAAAGAGAATGTCTTGCTGTGATATGGGCCATTTGCAGGTTTCGACAGTATCTCTATGGAAGGCCATTCACAGTTGTTACAGACCATCATTCACTTTGTTGGTTGACAGGTCTTAAGGACCCAACAGGACCAGACACCAGGTGGGCACTACGTCTTCAAGAGTATGACATTACCATATTGTAGAAAAGTGGAAGAAAAAACCAAGATGCCAACTGTCTCTCAAGAAACCCTGTACAAGACCATCAAGACTTTGATGAAGATAGTGACTGTCTCGCTGCACTCCAGGACGCCAAGATATCTCAAATTATGCTTGCCTCAAATCAATCATAGGATGTGAAACGACAATTCAAGGTAGTTAATAGTTTACTTTGCAAGAAAAACTTCGATCTGTTTGGAAAGATTCCTAAACACATGTGCTTACATGTTCTACAGAAATTCCATGACACACCTGAGGCTGGACAATTAGGATTTATTAAGACATACGACAGAATTCGCAAGAGATTTTTCTAGCCAGGTGTATTTCGGAGTGTCCATCACTATGTGTCACACCGTTGAGATTGCCAGAGGAGAAAGGCAGTTCCTCAGAAAGCACCTGGCCCACTCATACCAATCCCACCAGCCGTAACGCCTTTCCAGAGTGTTGAGATTTACCTCCTCGGACGATTTCCAACGTCTGCTAGTGGCAATAGATGGATTATTGTTTGCACTGATTATCTGACGCGCTATGCCATTACAAAAGCCGTGAAAACAGCCGAAGCATCCGAGGTAGCCAAATTCATTGTGGAAGACATTGTGTTAAAAGAAGGTGCCCCAAGGTCGTTAATTACGGATCGGGGGAAAGTTTCTCAATCGAATTTTGTGACAGAGAACCGTCGGTGTAACATTACTCATCACATGATGACTGCCTACCATCTGCAAACTAACAGGCATAATGAACGCCTTAATAAGACCTTGGCCAACATGCTATCAATGTTAGTCAATGTTGAGCAGAGTAACTGGGATGAGGTGCTACCTTTCCTGACGTTTGCCTACAACACCACCAAACAATACAAAACAGGATTGAAGCCATTATACCTGGTGCATGAGCGTGAGGCGACTACGACGATGTACACTACGCTTCCGTTCCATCCTGATGACGTGGACGACGACTACATCGGCCAGGTGTTAACCAGAGCTGAGGAAGCTCGGCAGGTACCTCGACTCCTCACGCTGCCGGCTCAAGAAAGCGATCGTCGAAGGTATGACTCGAGCCACCGCCCTGTTGTCCACCAGACTGGCGACCTCGTCTGATTCCTCACTCCTGTTCTAAAGGTTGGTCTCTCTGAGAAGCTCCGCAGACGCTACTTTGGACCTTATGAGGTTGAAAAACAGTTGTCTGATGTTGCGTGTGAAGTTGAAGATTTCGATCCCGACACAAGACGACGAAAGATCAGAGATACGGTCCACGTCCTTCGAATGAAGCCCTATAAGGATCCTGCAACCCAGGGCAAATTCGAAGCCCCAGAGACAGGCAACAAGCCGAAAGGTGAGCGTACCGGGAAAAGAAGTTCTAAGAAGGTCACCGCCAGGGCGAGAACCAGTCATTGGGAGTCGGAGTATGCAGGACCAGTGACGCGTTGCCAGACTAGGACGACGTAACACCGAGACGAAGTTGTCTTAAGGAGGGAGCAATCTTAGAGAAGAAGCCAATTAGCACCGTGGTGTAGCGGTTATGATATTAAACTGTTGCATCAAAGGTCGTGAGTTCAAAAGTTCCCAATGCTGTACAATTTCAATTTCTTTATTCGGTTCGAGTACATTCTGGAAGTATCCACAAATGTCAAGAATCATTGCACTGGAATGTTTGGTAGCTGTATATATAACGTATGTGTTCTGGCCGGAGACAGTTCGCTCCGTGCACTTGTATGTGCATGTGCTGAATAAACCTTCGTTAAGTGAAGTTAGTGTTCATCATTCATCTAATTACACCTTCTTCTACGTGAAAATATGCTTTCACACAACCCTGTTCCTTCCGTGTGTAACTTACACCACAGCTGCTGATTATCTGTGTGAATGCACACCTAAAGTGGCATCATTGCGTAGCAGACAGATAACATCCTCTAGCTTAGAGTCTGCACAGGATACGGTGACTGATGTGCAGTGACAAATTTTCGTTTAAAGCGTTGGGCGAATTCCTTTATTTGTTTGGAATGGGAAGCTAACGCTGTCTGTCAACTTTTGGCCTGTCAGCAACGCGTAGTGATGACAAAATCGAGACGCATACCTTGCATTCTTTCTCAAACGATTTTACAGATAGTATTCGATTAAAAAAATCATTTTTGCGTTACTTATAGCTTTATACGTCAGATTCATGATGATGTGCCCATAATTTTGTTATTGGTTATAATTATTGTGATATTTGCACTTACATAAGACACACGCAAAATTCGAAAAAGTTTACAATGAAAAATAGGGGTCGCTATGATTTTCATTTTGATGCATAGTACATAGAGAGTTGAGTGGAGGTCTCCATCTGTCACCAATCTCGAGAAGAGTGATCTGATGTAGCACACTCATCTGCGATCGCGCGCGCCAGCGATTTAGCCAGAATGAAATATCCACAACATTCCTCCAGTTTGAGATATCGAAATGATATTTTGACAAATGATAGCACCCAAAGAGGAGAGTATTTTGCCATATGGCTATTATTCACAATTTCATTGTCTTCTGTGTTATTCCATTAACTACAGACTTTTTCGATCAAAGAATGTAATTTTTAAGGGTCATCAATAGCTGGTGAAACGAGAAATGCTGTGGGTTTTGTAGCAACATAAATGAAGACACTACACCTTCATTTTTGTTCCGAGAATGTGATTTTTCATAAGCTATTGACGTTACTCCTTCGTTCTTCACTTAATATACTTAATAAACCACTGTTTCAGGATTCCCTCGCAACTGCATCTGCATAACATGTTAGTAAGGTGACTTAGTGTAAACTCTGCTGCATTTTGACAAAATAAGCAAATTTTAACATGGCAACAAGAGAATTGTAGGTTTTACTTAAAATTCGCCACTAGCGACGTTTCTCTGAAAGTTACAAATGTTTAACAAGTGAGGCGAAAATACATCGCTGCTTTTGTTGCATTTTCAGTGAAATACTTTTAGAAACTAACCAAAGCAGACATGGGCTTCAATTTAGAACGGCACTTGCACTCCAGCGCTTGGCATAGGACCCACCTGCAACCCACGCCACTACCGCTCTCCCCACCAATGCCCTGCCGATTGCGCATCTACCGGCCACATTATTCTGTGCACACGCTTCGTCCCTTCTCAATGTGGCGACATAGGTCTCTTTCCTGGTTTCTCTACACCTCAGATTCTACTGAGGTCACAGTTTAGTGTAGTACAGACAGCTTACATCGTCTTCTATCGGTATCTGTGGAGTGGAACTATGGCGTCTGAGATCACTGAAACTTGAAACAAAAAACCTGGTTTAAACATGAGAATGATTACTAAAAACTTGAACACTTTTAATGCTTTCGTCTTTAAAGCGTCTCAGCGTTAAATTTGTAGTGCCTCCCACACAACAGGAATTGGGGTACAGAGTTTTCATTCATATATTGAGTGAATAATCGTCAATTCTCTGTGATATAATAGGTTTTTTGCGCTGCCTGCACTATTTAGCTCTTCTGACATGATATGTGTCGAAAATGTCCAGATTATTCATATAAAAAACGGGAGATATGAAGTCTTGCCCTCTCACCCACCGCCCACCCACACCTCATTCTGGAAAAATTTCTGTGAATGCCCACGAATATATCTAATTCGTAAGTTCGACTTGTTTTCAGTGGTATAACAGTACGTGGTTGCTGTGTGTCCTGGGGTCACTGACCAGTCGCCGAGAATTTCTATGTTTACTCAAAGTTTAAAAGATGAATATAATACATGGAATTTTTAAAACTTTTCGTCACACTGATAGCAACAAGAGAATTGTACTTAGCATGAAAGATTGTGTTGTTTGCCCTGTTCACCTGACCTGATATATCGTGTTAAGTTTTTTACTTATATTTTAGAAATCGAAGTGTTATTAAATAATTGTGTTATTTTAATCATGCTAACCTTACATGGATATAAATTTAACTTTTTGCGTAATCTATTTAATAGTAAGGTTAGGCTGTTACATTTTACATAAACCATAAATAGTACATTTCTAGCGTTCAGTTAAATTCACTGAAAATAAGAGTAATGTTCCAGAAGACAGAACCTTTAGGAAACATTACATTGAGAGTGGAAATGTGACTTTAGACATAGCATAAAGTATAGAGCAATATTCGTAAACGAACATAAAATGTTTCTTTACTCAGTTATAGGGATGTTGTATAGTGGACAGGGGAAGGTACAGAGAAGCCATCCTATAGTATGATATACCTCAATACCATATATAATTTTGCTTTCAAATCATATTTCATTTCGATAATAGTTCCACCCGGCTGCCTATCCTTCCCTGATACTCCACACCCACAAATTATGGCTTAGGACACGTAATTTTGAGAGTATTTTTAAATTGTACTCATCTGGAAAGCAGCAAAAATCGATAAAAAGGCGAAGGAAACTGAAAACTATTGATTATGGAGAAATCATGTAATTCCAGCATAGCAGACCTTTACTTCTGCCACAAGCCAATAGCAGTATAGCTTGTACAATGGAATTTTATGGAAGGAAATCTCCACAGTGCTGACATTTGCAGCTTGTTTTGTGAACTAACAGCTAACTGTAAGAGAAATGATCCAAGGAAGTAACAAAGTTTCGTGGAAGTGAGTTAGAGTTACGTTCATGTTCACATCTAGCACTTAGTTAGTTACTTTCATGTTGCATAGATCATTTTGCACGATAAATCGTCATGATGTGGAACGAGTCGTTTTCCATTCATATTGCAAATTAATCTGTACTCTAAACACCACCATATTATTACTATTATTATTATTATTATTATTATAATTTCCCTCGAAATGAAAGTAAGATATACAGATGAGTTAGCAATTCCTACCCACCACCTTTTACATGTTACAAACATAGAAATTCTTCCATGGAATAGAAGGAGTTGTCAAGGTGATAATTTTTCAATTTATTTTCGGATTTTATCTTGCTGTCTGTTAGACATTTTATATCCCTGGGTAAGTGCTCAAAAATTTTTGTTGCAGCATTGTGCACCCCTTTCTGTGCTACAGACAACCTTAATGTTGAGTAATGAATGTAATTTTTTCTTCTAGTATTATAATTATGTACCTCATTGTTCCTTTTGAACTGTAGTGTAATTCAATTTGGCATTACTGAATAAAAATAAGCAAAGTATGTCAACTTACCGATTTCTCTCTCACTAAAATTTGCTACGATTCTAAGTGCAAATGTGACTGAAATTAGTTGTTTTAAGAGTTCCAAAATGTGTTTTTTCCAATTTAAATTCTCATCACTATGGACACGTAAGAATTCTGAAGTTTCCATCCTATGTATTATTACATGACCATGTGTTACACTTACCACTGGTGCAGTACCCCTACAAGTGCAGAACTGAATGTTATGTGTCTTTGTGAAATTCAGGGTGAAACTATTCCCAGAAAACCAGTCAATGATTATTTTGAGAACTTTGTTCACCATTTCTTCCATTTCTGTATGTATACTGGGAGTGATTACAATACTGGTGTTGTCTGCAAAAATAACTAATTCTGCTTGTTGTGCATTGGATGGTAGATCACTTACATATATGAGAAACAGTAGTGGACCTAAGATTAAGCATTGGGGAACCCCATATGAGATTTTTTTTCCCTAGTCAGAATTATGTCTCTGGATTCTGTTGGTCGAATTACTACTAAGTACAACTTTCTGCATTCTTTTGGTTATACAGGGTGGCACACGAAATGTCTTACCATTTTGTTTTTGAATATAAGCTTTATTGTCAATACAATCTGAAAGGAACATATACTACAATGAAGAGCCATCCATGGAGTTTTGTTCCAACTCAGCACATGCTCAATATGTCCACTATTTCGTTTCCTAAATTCCTTCAAACGAACACTGAAGTTAGTGATTACCCTATGGCACATGTCTTCCGTAATTTCACTGCAAGCTTGAAGAATAAGTCTTCTGAGCTCCATTAAATCACGTGCACGTTTCGGCAAAATTTTTTCCTTTATGTACCCCCGAAGAAAAAAGTCGCATAGATTGAGGTGTGGACTATTGAGGGGCCAATTTTGTCCGTCAATGAAGCGATCTGGAAACCTGAATGAAACGATCTGCATGTCGAAATGCTCGTGTAAAAACTCCAACACAGTGTTTGCAGTATGTGTCCTTGTTCCATCTTGCATGATCCACTGCATGTTGAAGGGCAAGGCAGTAGCAAGAAGCTGTGGAAAGAAGCTATTGCGAAGCATGCTCAAATAACGCTCGCTGTTCACAGTTTCTTCAAAGAAAAAGGGTCCAATAAATCCGTGACTGGAAATTGCTGTCCACGCTGTAATCATCGGAGCATAATGTAGTCGTTCATGAAGCACTTGTGGGTTTTCAGTAGCCCAAAAGCGCACATTTTGTTTGTTAACCACATCATCTAAATGAAAATGCGCCTCGTCTGAAAACCAAACGTTGTTGAGAGTTTCTTCCCTATCCACCGCCCACTGAGCAAACAGTAGTCTCTGCTGCTTGTGTTCTTCAGTGAGCTTCTGTGCACAAATCATCTTGTATGGGTATGTATGGAGGTCACTTTTAAGAATGCGTTGAATGGAGCGTCTGGATATTCCAAGTTGCACTGCTGCCTTTCTACACGATTTCCCGGGACTTCTCTCTACAGCAACTCGTACTGCTTCAATATTCTCCGGCGAACAAACAGGCTTAGACCGAGGTCTCTTCGCTTCCAATACAGTTCCTTCCTGTACAAATTTATCGTTCAACCTGTGAATGGTCTTCTTGCAAGGGACCCATCGTGTGTTACACTGTTGTCGAAAACGCCTCTGAGTCACAACAAGGCTTTTCGTTTCATGAAAAAGTAACACAATTGCGGATCGTTGCTGTGTCGTCAGTCTTCCATTGTCAGCCATTGCTGCTTACTAGTCTCCTAGCGGCAGTATCGTGAATTTCACGTCATTTCGTAACTCATTTTTTTTTCCAAGCTCTGCGGGTACTGCTGTAGAGATCCCAGCGGGATATCTAATGTGCGTCATAAATTGTGAAAGAAACAATTGGTAACACATTTCGTGAGCCACCCTGTATATGACAGTATTGATTAGTTGGCTATGCCATCAGTCCCACGAAACTTCAATTTATCTAGGAGTATGCTATGATTCACACAGTCAAATGCCTTGGGTAGCTCACAGAAAACACCTACCAGTGCTGTTTGATTAATTAATGCTTGTAATATCTGGTATGAACAAGTAAATGGCATTCTCAGTAGAACAACCCTTCTGAAACTCAGACTGTGATTTACTGAGGATATTATTGTTGCCAAGGTGAGACACTATTCTAGAATACATCACCTTCTCAAAATTTTGGAGAATGATGTTAGCAGTGAAATGGGTCGGTAGTTACTGATGTCTCTCTTATCACTTTTCTTAAAGAGTGGTTTAACAGTAGCTTTGAATACGCTGAGGTGACAAAAGTCATGGGATATCTCTTAATATTGTGTCGGACCTTCTTTTGCCCAGTGTGGCATGAGCTCAACAATTTGTTGGAAGCCCTTTGCAGAAACACTGAGCCATGTTGCCACTACAGCCGTTCATAATTGCGAAAGTGTTGCCGCTGCAAGATTTTGTGCATGATCTGTCCTCTCGCTCATGTCCCATAAATGTTCCATGCGGTTCATGTCAGGCGATTGAGGTGGTCAAATCATTCACTCGAATTGTCCAGAAAGTTCTTCAAACAAGTCGCGAACAGTAGTGGCCTGGTGACATGGCACATTGTCATCCGCTGAAGTAAGGTCCATGAACGGCTGCAAATACTCTCCAAGTAGCTGAACATAACCATTGTAAGCCAATGGTCGGTTCACTTGGACTAGAGGACCCAGTCCATTCCAAGTAAACACAGCCCACACCACTATGGAGCCACCACCAGCTTGCACAGTGCCTTGTTGACAATTTGGGCCCATTGCTTCATGGGGTCTGCGGCACACTCTAACAATACCATCAGCTCTTACCGACTGCAATTGGTATTCAATCGACCAGGCCACGGTTTTCCAGTCGTCTAGGATCCAACTGACAGCATCACCAACCCAGGAGAGGCACTGCAGTCGATGTCTTGCTGTTAGCAAAGGCACTCACATTGGTCATCTACCGCCATAGTCCGTTAACGCCAAATTTCACCGCACAGTCCTAACAGATAGTCCGTCGTTATCTCACGCAGTGTTGCTTGTCTGTTACCACTGACAACTTTACGCAGACGCTGCTGCTCTCGGTCATTAAGCAAAGCCGTCGGCCACTAGGATATCCTTTGTGAGAGGTAATGTCTGAAAGCTGGTATTCTCGGCACACTCTTGTTATGGTGGATCTCGGAACACTGAATTCCCTAAAGGTTTCCAAAATCATATGTGCCATGCGTCTAGCCCCTAATTCGCCTCATGCGACCATAATAAGGTAGGAAACCTTTTCACATGAATCACCTGAGTACAAATGACAGCTCCATCAGTGTACTGCCTTTTTATACCATGTGACTGTCATACTACCGGCATCTCAATATGTGCATATCGCTATCCCATGACTTTTGTTACCTCAGGGTATGAAATTAAGTTAAATTAATACCACAGCTCAAGACCAACAGCTCACTGCGTAATAGCTAGCGCAGTGCCACATAGTGTCAGCTTGTGTAGACTAGCATGAACGGTGACTAGCGTCACAACAGGTTCCTAATTCCATCGACGAGTTCTTAGCAGTACTAGGGGGCATTGCCTCAGGATAAATTTGACAAACTGTATTGTATTGTCACTTTACAGGAAATAAAATGGAATGGTACATTATGCGTCCACTGCTTCCACGTAGATAGGCAAGCTTTGTGATTTTAAATTTAAAAAAAACATCTAGTTAAATGTGAAAGTTGTGCATCAATGGTAATTTTTCATTTAAAACCTAAAAACTTCAAGATCGAAGTGTAAGTTATAGAAACATAGCTCACCACACCTCTGTCTCACTCTTTAGTTTACCTGAGGGAGCTAACCCTTAAATGAAAAAATTATTTGCTGACTTCCATACTAATACCTTCAATGTTAACTGTTATGTTGTCAGGAATAAAAGATTGCAGTGACATCCTTTTTTTTGAGTCGATCTACCTTCTGGAGCAGGGGTGCCCAGACAGTGGGGTGCATACCATTGGTGATATGCAAGGACGTTTCATGTGTTACACATACAAGCCAACAAAACACATACTGCTATAATACAATTATTTGCTGTTCTTATTTTAATTTTAAAATAAAATGATAGTGAGAAAACTGATTGGTTAAAGTAGCATCTGTATAACGTTCAAGGAAATGGATTTACTGCAGAATGTTTGTTTCGGATTGTATGCAGGAAAGATGAAGGTCGGACTGTACCCTCCCCACTGCACCCTTCATTAGTCTTTACTGCCTTGAAAAGGAATGATTCATCTTGTTTTGACGCTAGGAACAAGACTTCTGGTCAGGTGACTACAGGGTAATAAACACAAAATCAAATAGGGGCAATGCAGGAGTAGGTTTAATAATGAATAAAAAAATAGGAATGCGGGTAAGCTACTACAAACAGTATAGTGAACGCATTATTGTGCCCAAGATAGATACAAAGCCCATGCCTACTACAGTAGTACAAGTTTATATGCCAACTAGCTCTGCAGATGACGAAGAAATTGAAGAAATGTATGATGAAATAAAAGAAATTATTCAGATAGTGAATGGTGACGAAAATTTAATAGTCATGGGTGACTGGAATTCGGTAGTAGGAAAAGGGAGAGAAGGAAACGTAGTAGGTGAACATGGATTGGGGCTAAGAAATGAAAGAGGAAGCCGCCTGGTAGAATTTTGCACAGAGCACAACTTAATCATAGCTAACACTTGGTTCAAGAATCATAAAAGAGGGTTGTATACATGGAAGAAGCGTGGAGATACTGACAGGTTTCAGATAGATTATATAATGGTAAGACAGAGATTTAGGAACCAGGTTTTAAATTGTAAGACATTTCCAGGGGCAGATGTGGACTCTGATCACAATTTATTGCTTATGAACTGTAGATTAAAACTGAAGAAACTGCAAAAAGGTGGGAATTTAAGGAGATGGGACCTGGATAAACTGACTAAACCAGAGGTTGTACAGAGTTTCAGGGCGAGCGTAAGGGAACAATTGACAGGAATGGGGGAAAGAAATACAGTAGAAGAAGAATGGGTAGCTTTGAGGGATGAAGTAGTGAAGGCAGCAGAGGATCTAGTAGGTAAAAAGACGAGGGCTAGTAGAAATCCTTGGGTAACAGAAGAAATATGGAATTTAATTGATGAAAGGAGAAAATATAAAAATGCAGTAAATGACGCAGGCAAAAGGGAATACAAACGTCTCAAAAATGAGATCGACAGGAAGTGCAAAATGGCTAAGCAGGGATGGCTAGAGGACAAATGTAAGGATGTAGAGGCTTATCTCACTAGGGGTAAGATAGATACTGCCTACAGGAAAATTAAAGAGACCTTTGGAAATAAGAGAACCACACGTATGAACATCAAGAACTCAGATGGAAACCCAGTGCTAAGCAAAGAAGGGAAAGCACAAAGGTGGAAGGAGTATATAGAGGGTCTATACAAGGGCGATGTACTTGAGGACAATATTATGGAAATGGAAGAGGATGTAGATGAAGATGAAATGGGAGATATGATACTGCGTGAAGAGTTTGACAGAGCACTGAAAGGCCTGAGTCGAAACAAGGCCCCCGGAGTAGACAACTTTCCATTGGAACTACTGACGGCCTTGGGAAAGCCAGTCCTGACAAAACTCTACCATTTGGTGAGCAAGATGTATGAAACAGGCGAAATACCCTCAGACTTCAAAAAGAATATAATAATTCCAATCCCAAAGAAAGCAGGTGTTGACAGGTGTGAAAATTACCGAACAATCAGTTTAATAAGCCACAGCTGCAAAATACTAACACAAATTCTTTACAGACGAATGGAAAAACTAGTAGAAGCCGACCTCGGGGAAGATCAGTTTGGATTCCGTAGAAACACTGGAACACGTGAGGCAATACTGACCTTACGACTTATCTTAGAAGAAAGATTAAGGAAAGGCAAACCTACGTTTCTAGCATTTGTAGACTTAGAGAAAGCTTTTGACAATGTTGACTGGATTACTCTCTTTCAAACTCTAAAGGTGGCAGGGGTAAAATGCAGGGAGCGAAAGGCTATTTACAATTTGTACAGAAACCAGATGGCAGTTATAAGAGTCGAGGGACATGAAAGGGAAGCAGTGGTTGGGAAGGGAGTAAGACAGGGTTGTAGCCTCTCCCCGATGTTATTCAATCTGTATATTGAGCAAGCGGTAAAGGAAACAAAAGAAAAATTCGGAGTAGGTATTAAAATCCATGGAGAAGAAATAAAAACTTTGAGGTTCGCCGATGACATTGTAATTCTGTCAGAGACAGCAAAGGACTTGGAAGAGCAGTTGAATGGAATGGACAGTGTCTTGAAAGGAGGATATAAGATGAACATCAACACAAGCAAAACGAGGATAACGGAATGTAGTCAAATTAAGTCGGGTGATGCTGAGGGAATTAGATTAGGAAATGAGACACTTAAAGTAGTAATGGAGTTTTGCTATTTGGGGAGCAAAATAACTGATGATGGTCGAAGTAGAGAGGATATAAAATGTAGACTGGCAATGGCAAGGAAAGCGTTTCTGAAGAAGAGAAATTTGTTAACATCGAGTATAGATTTAAGTGTCAGGAAGTCGTTTCTGAAAGTATTTGTATGGAGCATAGCCATGTATGGAAGTGAAACATGGACGATAAATAGTTTGGACAAGAAGAGAATAGAAACTTTCGAAATGTGGTGCTACAGAAGAATGCTGAAGATTAGATGGGTAGATCACATAACTAATGAGGAAGTATTGAATAGGTTTGGGGAGAAGAGAAGTTTGTGGCACAACTTGACCAGAAGAAGGTATCGGTTGGTAGGACATGATCTGAGGCATCAAGGGATCACCAATTTAGTGTTGGAGGGTAGCGTGGAGGGTAAAAATCGTAGAGGGATACCAAGAGATGGTTGGTTGGTTGTTTTGGGGAAGGAGACCAGACAGCGAGGTCATCGGTCGCATCGGATTAGGGAAAGACGGGGAAGGAAGTCGGCCGTGCCCTTTGAAAGGAACCATCCCGGCATTTGCCTGGAGCGATTTAGGGAAATCACGGAAAACCTAAATCAGGATGGCCGGACGCGGGAGTGAACCGTCGTCCTCCCGAATGTGAGTCCAGTGTCTAACCACTGCGCCACCTCGCTCGGTGATACCAAGAGATGAATACACTAAGCAGATTCAGAAGGATGTAGGTTGCAGTAGGTACTGGGAGATGCGGAAGCTTGCACAGGATAGAGTAGAATGGAGAGCTGCATCAAACCAGTCTCAGGACTGAAGGCCACAACAACAACAACAACAACAACATCCTGTCTTCCACGACGAACTGTCGCTGCGAGGTAAATCGTTGACAATCTCTGATGGCGGTTTGTACCTCCTCCCATTCGTTCTCATTTATTCGTGTGCATTCCATGGTGCATACTTTACGACTCAGACCATCCGCGTTTCCGTGCAATTTACCCGGTCGATGAATCACTTCAAAATCGTACTCACTAAGACACAAAGCCCACTTAGTTAATCTACTCGTTGGGGCTTTAAGCCCTAACAACCAAGTGCTACACGGTCAGTAATCACGTCGTCCATACAAACATCCTTCTCGTTTGTTGAGTAAATTTTTTTCTGCATTGTTTAGCTGTCTGGAAGCATATGCTATGGGGTGTTCCTACCCATCTATTTCCTGAGATAATACAATACCCAAAGTAAAACTGCCAGTCACAAGATAATATAAACTGTTTACTAAAACCTGGAAAAACCAAAACCAGACTACATGTTAACAAATTTTTTAACTTTTGAAAAGCCTCTTCGCATTCTGCTAACCAGTGAAACTTTGCTCCCTTCTTCAACAACTGCGTGAAGGGCCTTGCCATTTCAGCAAATTTTGGAATATACCTCCTGTAAAAATTGGCGAGACCTAAATAAGACTGCAACTCTTTTGCTTTTGTAGGCGTCGGAAAATTTATTATCGACTCTACAAGTTCTGGATCCGTGCGGCCACCCTCCTGTCCTATAATACGACCTAAATAATGGACTTCTTGCAACTAAAAATGACATTTTTCCACATGAAGTGTTAACTGCACTGCTTTCACACCGTCGAAAACTTCGCGCAAAGGGGACACATGTTGTTGCACGTCCTTTGAGAAAACAATTATGTCGTCCAAATATACCATACACTGATTAGGTTTTAGCCCTCGTAACACGTTATCTAATAACCGTTGGAAGGTTGCTGGAGCATTTTTGAGTCTGAAAGTCATTCGCCAATACTGAAAATGACCTGTAGGTGTTGATAAAAGCTGTCTTCGGCCGGTCTTCCAGGGCGACCCCCAACTGGTGGTACCCGCTTCGAAGATCCAAGGTCGTGAAGTACCGACACTGACCCAAAATATCCACAGTTTCAGTGATATTAGGCATTGGGTATGCATCTGATACAGTTTTTTGATTCAGGAAACGATAATCACAACAAAAACGATATGTCTTGCGCCCATCAGGTGATTTTTTACCCACTATTACGACAGGAGCGGACCAGGGACTACTACTGGTTTCTGTTATCCCATCCCTAAGCTGTTGATTAATAAATTCTTCGTGGCAGGCTGTAAACTTTTTCGAACACGATATGGACGTTTATACACCGGTGCTTCATTCCCAGTGGGGATGAAATGCTGAACTAACGGTGTGGCGGGCAGTGGACCATAAGAATTAAATAACTCTTTATATTCCGTCAAAAGGTTCTCCATGACTTCTCTGTCTTGCCCTTGTAAATGTGCTACTTTACCCCTCAGTGCGGACCAGCTGACAGACTCTCCAGGCATTGTGTAATCTGCCGCAAAATCCTTATCCAGTTCATTTTCCCCTATTATCTCCAGATTTGCTATTACGGTATCCCGTGCTAACTGCACTTCTTCAAGGCCAAAATTATCAATGCTGACAGGCACAACCTTTTTTCCTTCTATCTCCCACACGTAGGACACGCTATGGTGTGTAACACACTTCATTTTATCCAGCGGCTCATTCTCAGACAATGGTTCAACGACACACAACGAATTTACCGGCACGCTAGCTCCACCATCTGCCCAGATTATTTTCCCTGTACCCTTCGGTATAGTATCCCATGAGTTAACCCTAAGGGACCTTGTACACAGTTTAGGTGGCCCACCTAACGTCTGGGCAGTAATGGCTTTTCGTCCACAGAACCTAAGCGAAATTGTATTCCATTCCGTTCTACTGTACGCCGTTCCAGGTAAACTTTTGCGTGATGCGCAGCCAGAAAATCCAATCCGAGTATGACATCATAGCTGCTGCCAACAACTGGAAGAACTTCTACCTTCACCTGGAATCTCCTCATTTCCACTCGGAAGTTTAACACCGTTAATCCGAGTGACTTCACCTGTCCCCCACCCACGCCATTTAACACCGAGCATGGTGGTTTTATTCTACTTTACCGAGTACATTTCTACTCACCACGGATACCTGAGACCTGACACCCAATAAAAATTTGCACGGTCTGCCCTTCACCAAGCCGGTCAGAAAAAAGTCTGCCACTGATTCTGCACTGTTGCACAGTGAACACACCATCCACTGTCCCGTTTAACTGAGGGGGGTGAGGCCCGCCTTGCGGTTTCCTATCATGTTTCTGCGCAGGACCCATTGCCAGCATTTCCTGCACTGCACTTCCTTGCAATCGCGTCTAATATGTCCCATCCGACCACATCTGAAACATTTTATTTCTGCATTAAACACTGCTTTCCTGTCCCGCATCTTTGTTACTGCTTCAACTTCCTTTAACGCCACAGCGATTCCGACTGCCTCATTGAGAGTCTTAGGGAATTTCATCTTAATCTTGCGGGAGGTATGGGGTAGTATTCCTCGGAAAAATGCGTCTAGTGCCCTCTGCTCAGGTTCCTGCAAAATGGCTTCATTAACCCTATTGGAATACATTAGCTTATAGGTATTAACATTAATTTTTCGAATTCGATCTAAAAAAGCTTCTATTGATTCTCCATTCCTTTGATACATTCAATTCAATTGTTCCTGATAATATCTAGACGTATTTTTCCTCGGATACCTGTTTTTAGCAATCTTCCTCTTTATTGTTGGTTCTTCCAATACATTTTCTGGTAGCTCAGCCCCATCGCTCGTGTCGTGGTGGAGACATCCTGATGTGCGCAGCCCGGGGAATGCGACGCCGTGCTCGGTCAAAGGCTGCGCAGGCGGTAGGAGGTTAGCAGCACGAGGCCTGGCCTAGCTCGCCTCCTGCAGACGCTGTGGCTCATGACGACGCCGGGAGTCGCCGGTGCAGCAGCGGGCAATGCCCTCCACCGGCCGGTCCGCGGGGACAGCATCACTGATGACGATGACGTAACAGCAACCGAACGCCCAATCTGTCGAACCGATGCTGACGCTCATCTCTGATACCCTTAAATAGTGCAGACCACTGCTGAATCCATTGGTTACGCAGCGCTGTGTTTATTAGAATGTTCTCAATGCGTTGGCTAACGCAACCGCGTCACACGCGGCCCGCGCCTGCGTAATTCTGCTAATGCTGCGTTCTGGCTGTTGATGGCTGCCGCACACATGCACACATACCGACGCTCGTTGCAAAACTGTGTCACCTGCATAATGCGCTTGTCAGCCTTCATCCGCCGTCTGCCGTGAGACTGGGGCATCACGCACTGAAACACACTAAAACAAAATTTCGCACCATATTTCCTAAAAATAACCTCTTGTCCTCTACAACGGTAAGAAGCAAAATGAACAAAGGCTTTCTTTAGACCTCGCTTTGTTAGATGTCCACTTTTTACAGTTTTCAATAAAGAAAAACCCACTGATGATCGGACAGAGGTGCAGCAACTTTTTTGGGTAAAAATAAAAGAACAGAGTGTTTGCAAAGAGGCATAATCTATGCCGGCTGATGTGGCCGAGAGGTTCTAGGCGCTTTGGTCTGGAACCGCGCTACCGCTACAGCCGCAGGTTCGAATCCTGCCTCCGGCATGGATGTGTGTGATGTCTTTAGGTTGGTTAGGTTTAAGTAGTTCTAAGTTGTAGGGGACTGATGACCTCCGATGTTAAGTCCCATAGTGCTCAGAGCAATTTATTTGAGCAGAATCTATATCCTATAATTTAACTGCAAAAACAAAAAGAAAGACAAGAGCTGTAGATCCAAAAGGTGAATATTGTGATGTGGTGTTTAATTTGATTGTTTGACTTATGCATCATTGTGTTAAGTTAACCATGAAGCGATTTTTAAGCCTGGAAGCTCCTTCTGCCTCCAAGGATGCAGTTGAAAAATACACTCCTGGAAATTGAAATAAGAACACCGTGAATTCATTGTCCCAGGAAGGGGAAATTTTATTGACACATTCCTGGGGTCAGATACATCACATGATCACACTAACAGAACCACAGGCACATAGACACAGTCAACAGAGCATGCCCAATGTCGGCACTAGTACAGTGTATATCCACCTTTCGCAGCAATGCAGGCTGCTATTCTCCCATGGGACGATCGTAGAGATGCTGGATGTAGTCCTGTGGAACGGCTTGCCATGCCATTTCCACCTGGCGCCTCAGTTGGACCAGCGTTCGTGCTGGACGTGCAGACCGCGTGAGACGAAGCTTCATCCAGTCCCAAACATGCTCAATGGGGGACAGATCCGGAGATCTTGCTGGCCAGGGTAGTTGACTTACACCTTCTAGAGCACGTTGGGTGGCACGGGATACATGCGGACGTGCATTGTCCTGTTGGAACAGCAAGTTCCCTTGCCGGTCTAGGAATGGTAGAACGATGGGTTCGATGACGGTTTGGATGTACCGTGCACTATTCAGTGTCCCCTCGACGATCACCAGTGGTGTACGGCCAGTGTAGGAGATCGCTCCCCACACCATGATGCCGGGTGTTGGCCCTGTGTGCCTCGGTCGTATGCAGTCCTGATTGTGGCGCTCACCTGCACGGCGCCAAACACGCATACGACCATCATTGACACCAAGGCAGAAGCGACTCTCATCGCTGAAGACGACACGTCTCCATTCGTCCCTCCATTCACGCCTGTCGCGACACCACTGGAGGCGGGCTGCACGATGTTGGGGCGTGAGCGGAAGACGGCCTAACGGTGTGCGGGACCGTAGCCCAGCTTCATGGAGACGGTTGCGAATGGTCCTCGCCGATACCCCAGGAGCAACAGTGTCCCTAATTTGCTGGGAAGTGGCGGTGCGGTCCCCTACGGCACTGCCTAGGATCCTACGGTCTTGGCGTGCATCCGTGCGTCGCTGCGGTCCGGTCCCAGGTCGACGGGCACGTGCACCTTCCGCCGACCACTGGCGACAACATCGATGTGCTGTGGAGACCTCACGCCCCACGTGTTGAGCAATTCGGCGGTACGTCCACCCGGCCTCCCGCATGCCCACTATACGCCCTCGCTCAAAGTCCGTCAACTGCACATACGGTTCACGTCCACGCTGTCGCGGCATGCTACCAGTGTTAAAGACTGCGATGGAGCTCCGTATGCCACGGCAAACTGGCTGACACTGACGGCGGCGGTGCACAAATGCTGCGCAGCTAGCGCCACTCGACGGCCAACACCGCGGTTCCTGGTGTGTCCGCTGTGCCGTGCGTGTGATCATTGCTTGTACAGCCCTCTCGCAGTGTCCGGAGCAAGTATGGTGGGTCTGACACACCGGTGTCAATGTGTTCTTTTTTCCATTTCCAGGAGTGTATAAACCAACACCTAATAGTAAGTATAATGAAAGCTACTTGCAGTTTGGCATTACAGTACATGCTCGTACAGAATACACTGATAATCTGATTCTCAAATGTGCTGTATTCCTAGAGACAGTTTCAAATGAAAGAATGAAGCTTTCTTTATTAAAACGTCATCAAAGTTTAAGCACTCTGAATCAGTTGGTTAACCTTCGACTTTTTTAGAGAACTCTGAGTTTTGTATATGAGACTACAAATACATGGCAAATTTCACAAGCACTGATACTAAGTTGAAAAAGCCTCATATCTGGTTAGTTTTAGAATTGCAAAGGAAGTAAAACTTTCCTGCTCTCCTACCACCCATGATTAGAGACAATGTCCAAGCAGTTTTCAAATATTGAGGAAATGTTGTTATCACAATTGCAAGATTGCACTTGTTTCACTCTTCAAACAGGCTGAAGTACACCATAATGAAGATGTAAGAGAAGAGTTCTCATTTTGCAAACCGCTTGAGTCCAATGCCACAGCAGAAAAAATTTTCAGTATAATTGATCTCTAATTGTTAAATGTAGGTGTTCTTGGCCAAAATGCGTTGGTATTTGTACAGACGGGGGTGTGGCGATGTATAGTCACTTAACAGAGGTGGCAGCAAAACTGAAAAAATTTGCACCTGATAATCAAAGTGCACATTGTATACCACGCTGTGAAGCATTGGCTTCTAAGGATATTCCCGAAGCTCTTCATATTGTTTTGACAGATGCTGGTCTATGAACTTCATCAAGGCAAGGACTTATAGCTATTCACACTGTTGTGTCAAGATATAGGAGATAAATTTAAAAGTTTTCTTCTTCGTACTGAAGTAAGATGGCTCTCTTGCAGGAAGGTTTGAAATCAAACATTTGAATTGAGGTCCAAAGTTTTTATGTTTCTCTGTGACAAAAGAACTGGTATGTTATATGAAGAATTTTTTCGATTATGATCACTGGTTCTCCACATTAGGCTATTTAGCTAATATCTTTGGCAAGATATATATCTTGAATATGAATCTACAAGGAGGTAGCACAATAGCTTTCTTAGCAGATAAAGAAATACCATCTTTCAAAAGAAAGCTGATTCTTTCTTTTTCACAAGTACAGAACAATACATTTTTCACACTGTCTAATCTTACATAATTTTTGGAACTACCTCCCATATAAGATTTAGTTTGGAACATTATTAAATATTCAAGGGTCCTCCAAATTTTTTTAAAAAATTACTTTACTGAAGCTTACACAAAACATGAGTAGATAAGAAATCTATTTCCTGGAAAAGTACCAGAAGAAATGATCACAGAAGAAACTTTCATCAATGTGACTAATGACAGTTCAAATGGAAGGCGCTTTCAAACAGAAAACAGAATGCCCTTCTCTTTTCAAACAAGCAATCCGATTTTTGGTGCCTTTTCATACTAATTACATATATGGAAGGGGGTTTTCTGAGTTGTTGTACATTAAAAATAAATACAAAACCTAAGTTAGTGAAGACTTGAGAGTTAAGCTGACCCCAATCGCGCCAGAACTTCAAGCTCTGATTACAGATAAACAGGAACATGCTTCCAACTGCAACATGCAGAGGTTCCTTCATCAGAATTTAAATTTGAAAACTGCCTAATTACTGATTCTGAAGGCTGATTTCACTTCAAAGTTAGATTTGATCTTTTATTTTGGTCTCTAATTTACAATACTTGATGTTCAGTTTATTACTCTCTTGCACAACTAGTTTATGTAATTTGTGATGTGAAAGTTTGATAACTATTTTAAACGTCACTCCTCTTTTAATCACTGAGTATTTCTATCAGAACCAGCTTTATTTAATCGTCCCTGCAGAAGTTGTCACTCAACCCTCCACACTTACCCTCCCTTCTCCAATGCTTGTTATAAAGTGAACAAGCCATAGTGCTACACTCAAATTTCTGAAAATATAATGTGGTATACAGTGACAAAAAGTGTGGGGACCCCTGTTCTGGAGTATTACCAAAGTCAATATGCAGATTTTAAACACTTTATTCTTTGTAATATATCACCTTCCAGATTACACATTAGGAAACACATGCTCTATAAAATCACCTTATTTACCCTAATTTCGTTCTTTTTCCTTAACACTGAATATTTATGATTATTTTAACCCTACAATGCCACAACATTCGAACACTGGACATTTCACATGTTCATTGTCTCTTTTTAGGAACTATCATGGAGCTGACATGGTTTCAACATAAAAGAACAAAACGGGAATTACCCAATGAAGAACTTAAAGAAAGTGGTAAAGATGTTAAAATACAGGAAGATAGTTTTAGTTTCACTTCTTATTCTCAGTCTGATGTAGTCAGTTCACAAGATAGGTACGACTGTGTTAACATTTTTTCATTTCGAACTCCATCTGCGAAAAATGGCATTTCTTCGTTTATGATGGGAGTAACTTAAGTGATGCTAATCTATTTAAAATATTAAGCAATATATGGGTACTTATACTGAGAAAGAAAGCATTTGAAGTGGATTGTTGCATAAGATGTGATCTACACGAGCTAAACGCTTTAAATTTATCGAGCGATTTACATCAGAATCAATAAGCATCACAGTTTTTCTAGTACAGTCCTTTGATTACCACTCACTTGTATCAGAATTTGATAGAACTTGTGATCCAATTCTGAACGTTTACATACTTGTGATGGTTCAGCTGTTAACATTTTGGAACGCTGACCTGAATTAAGATTTTGTACTTGAAAAGCACTGAAACAGCCCCCCTCCCGGGAGGAAAAGTTATCTACATTTCTGGTTTAAAATAATTTGCAACTGATGGGTGATAGTCCTTGGCATCTACATTCAAAATTTAACCATGACACCGAACATTACTGGTAATAGGAAACAAAATGCTCACTCAATGCCGTTAAAAAAAAGGCTGTGTGAAAAGAATACGCTTGCTCAGGACAGCGCAGTAGCAGACTAGGATGGCAGCGCAATAGCAGGGTGGGTTTGGTGTGAGGTAACAAACTTATCACATCCAGTGTCACGTTACACATCTGGTGACCAGGTTACACACTGGGCTCCTTGTGTTGAAGGTCATCCACCACTTCCCCCCCTTCCCCCCCCATCCCCCCCAGACCCCCAGAGAACTACCGGGATGCCTCACTTGTATGATTCTTGTTGTGCCAGAATGGAGATAGAAGTTTAGGAGACAAGAATGCATGATACAAGCGCAGAACTGCAATCGTATTTAAGTCTGATTATATACCCCACAATATATGTTTATAAAAGTTTAGGAGGTATTTGTGTGCACTGTAAATACCCTGTATGTCAATGTGGGTGTGTAATCGTCATCATGACGCACTTTGAGATGGTACATCCTGCAAGTGGTTACGAGAAACTTTAAAAATAGATGTTGGCATGCGCGTGCATCCTGTTGTGACACTGAGCTGGACACGTATTTTGACAGCTGAGGAGGCAGGGCAGGGCCCAGTTTCCACACTAATCTCTCGTTGTCATCAGTAGATGTTAGCACCCTGTGAGGTGTAGTGATTGGTAGATGCTCTAAGTGTGAGAATCTTAGACTGAAAGTCATGTAAATGGGAGCTCAGGTCACGTTTTGGGTAAAAACCTGGTCATTAGTGCGAATCTTAGAGGGGTAGCCATCATAGCTGACTTCAGTGGCCAGAACAAATATCAAATATAAGACAGAATTTACTAAATGTTGTGTCGGTATCTGGGCTGACACCGTGAAGTTGAGATGGCTGAAAAGGCAAGCTAGACTAACGCAGACGGGCGTGAAGTACTGGAACAGGATACGTAATTAATGTTAGGAAGAAAAGTACGGAGCAGGTTTAATACTTAACTTTACTCAATCATTGTGGTACATCGATCTTGACGATACACAGGAGACTTTAAGTACAATCACTGTATGGCTAATGGCGCCTTGCTAGTTCGTAGCCATTAACTTAGCTGATGGCTATTCTGTCTCTCGGCTAATGAGAGAGAAAGGCTTCGTACATCTGGTCGGTAGCTAGGTTCTCGTACAACTGGGGCGAGTGCTCTCTCGTATCACGAGACCTGCCTTGGTGGTGGCGCTAGGTCTGCGATTACACAGTGGCGACACGCGGGTCCGACATGTACTAAATGGACCGCGGCCGATTTAAGCTACCACCTAGCAAGTGTGGTGTCTGGCGGTGACACCACATTCCTCCCCCGCAAATCGGCGAACGGTCGTGTGATAAGGCTTCCGCCCGCCGTGGGGAGGACCACATGTTGACGTATGCGATGAGGTGGGGAGCCTAACAACAGGCGAGGCTGTGCCACCCGCACCCGGCCATTCGGTCCGAGGGGAGCTAGGAAACGCCTGAAAAACTAGTCCAGGGTGCACGTCAACATGCGGTGTATGCGCCCGTAAAGAGACAGGAGGGACCGAAGGATCAACCTGCATTGCGTCGGGGTAGCCGACGCGCGATGACGTCATGTGGTCCGGAGCGGGCGGGAGTTCCATGGCGGAGGACAGCTGGTCACGGGAAGCGATCGGCGGCGCGTGACCCTGGGAGGCGCTTGGCGGCTGCAACGAAGCGTCGAATGCGGGCGGCGCCGGCGGGAGAACAAGCGGCGGCGGCGGCGGCTGCTGCTGCTGCGGCGGCGGCGGCGGCGCGTAGCCATGGGAAAAAATGGAAGGCATCGTCGGTAACACCTGGGGATGAGGCGAGCCAGTAGATGGGTCCCCAGGGCGCTGACCGGACGGCACCGTCGCTGAAAGCAGACGGGGAGCGGCAGAACCCGAGCGACGACAGAGGCGCAGCTGATTGAGATGCCGACGCACCTCACCAGAGGCCCCCAAAACCAAATACATCGCGCGGCCGAGGCAGCGAAGAATGCGCCCTGCGAGCCAACGCCGTGAACCTCGATAGTTGCGATAAAATACAACGTCGCCTGGAGCAAAAGCAGGAGTCTGCCGCTGCACAGGAACCTGATGCGGCGGATGCAGCAAAGACATCAAGGTGCGATGAGGACGACCGTGGAGCAACTCAGCCGGCGAGCGACCATCTCGGGGCTGAGAGCGATAC
Source organism: Schistocerca serialis cubense (assembly GCF_023864345.2). Classification (NCBI taxonomy): domain Eukaryota; kingdom Metazoa; phylum Arthropoda; class Insecta; order Orthoptera; family Acrididae; genus Schistocerca; species Schistocerca serialis. The sequence continues at coordinate 986,791,292 of NC_064640.1, read as the reverse complement.
GAAGACAAAAAGAGCAACAATGCGTCCTCCCGAGAATGCGACTCTTTCAATTTCAACATCTGTGACTTGAAAGTCCGGACCAATCGTTCAGCGGCACCGTTGGACTGAGGCGAAAACGGCGCGGATGTCAGATGTTGAATACCATTGGCCTGGCAGAATGACTGAAATTCTGCGGACATTAATTGTGGGCCATTGTCGGAAACAATAGTCTGCGGAAGACCTTCAATGCAAAAGATAGCAGACAACGCTTGGATGGTGGCGGAGGACGTCGTGGAAGACATCCGGACAACAAAAGGAAAATTACTGAAGGCGTCGACCAGAACCAACCATCGAGCATTCCAGAATGGACCAGCAAAATCAATGTGCAAGCGTTGCCAAGGGGAAGTGGCTTTTGGCCACGCAAAGACTTTCCGCGGCGGTGCGGACTGTTGTTCGGCACACGCCGGGCACGAAGAACACATATTCGTAATCGCAGCATCGATTCCGAACCAAGTACAGTGCTGACGAGCAAGTTGTTTCGTTCGCACTATACCCCAATGTCCTTGGTGAAGAAGCCGTAAAACAGAGGACTGTAACGAACGTGGGACCACGACTCTGGACTGATCATTATCAGAACGCAACAACAAAACACCACGTCGAACAAAAAGTCTCTCCTTGTGAGCAAAAAATCGGCGAACCAACGGATCCTCGATCCGAGACTTTGACAAAGGCCATTGCGTAGCAACAAAACGTAAAACAGTAGCAAGGACAGGGTCAGCAGCTGTGGCTGTAGCGACACGACGAAAATCAATCGGAAACGATTCGACCACTTCATCGGTTTCCGAATCAATGAACATGCAAGCAAGTTCGGAAGAATCGAATGCTTTATCCTCAGCAACAGGCAAACGGGACAACGCATCGGCATTTCCGTGCTTAGCAGTGGACCGATACAAGATATCGTAGCGGTACTGCGAGAGGAAAATAGACCAGCGAATGAATTTCTGCGCTGTACGTGGAGGTACAGGCTTGGTCGGATGAAAAAGCGATGTCAAAGGTTTGTGGTCTGTGATGATGGTAAAGTGACGACCATACAAGAAATCATGGAACTTAGTAACACCAAACACGAGAGCCAAAGCTTCTTTCTCTATCTGTGAATAATTTCTTTGCGCAGACGAGAGCAATTTGGACGCAAAGGCAATAGGGCGATCATGGGAGCCAACTTTGTGCGCAAGCACAGCACCGATCCCGAAATCCGATGCATCTACCATCAACAAAAGGGGTTTCTGGGGATCGAATGGCGTAAGGCAAGTATTAGAAAGCAACGCCGATTTCAACTGGCGAAAGGCGCGTTCACATTCCGTCGTCCAGACGAACGGAACACCTTTACGGCGTAAGCGATGAAGCGGAGCTGAAATGGAAGAGGCATTGCGCACATATTTATTGTAATAATTAATTTTACCCAACACACTCTGTAGCTGTTTCACATTTTGAGGGGAAGGCAATTCTTGTATGGCACAGAGGTGCTCTGGACTCGGATGTATGCCTTGGGCATTAATGACATGTCCCAGGTATGGTAAGTCACGAGCAAAAAACACACATTTGTCCTTCCTCAAGCGAAGACCATTTTGCCGCAAGACCTGAAATAATGTTCGTAAGTTCGCAAGATGATCTTCTTCTGTCTGTCCGGAGATCACTATATCGTCCAGATAGTTTGCTGCAGTAGGGACCGACGCACAAATAGTTTGTAAATATTGCTGAAACAAGGCAGGGGCGGATGCACACCCGAATGGCAGTCTTTTGAAGCGGTACAATCCAAGATGCGTGTTAACCACCAATACGCGCTGGGATTCGTCGTCCACCGGTATTTGCAAGTACGCATCGGCTAGGTCCAACTTTGAAAAATATTTTCCCGGGCACAGTTTAGCAAAAAGATCTTCCGGGCGGGGCAAAGGAAAAGTAGCAGTCACTAGCTGTGGATTCACTGTGGCCTTGAAGTCCACGCAAAGTCTCAATTTTCCGGAAGGTTATGGCAAAATTACTAAGGGTGAGGCCCAGAGAGAAGCTTGCACACGTTCAATTACACCCTGTGATTCGAGATCGTGTAATGTTCTTGCGACCTCATCACGCAATGCGTGGGGAACATTGCGCGCCCTGAAAAATTTCGGTTGCGCGTTTACCTTCAGTTCTAAATGTGCTTCATAGTTTTTAGCGCAACCTAAGCCCGGTGCAAAAATGTCTGCAAATTCTTCACATACACTAGAAACACTGTCTGAAGGCACAGTTTGATTCACTGATAGGACCTGATTTACAATAGACATGTTAAACAACTGAAACAAATCTAGACCAAACAAGTTCACTGCAGAAGAAGAACGAAGAACGTAAAATGACACAAGTTTTGTTTGTCCCTTGTATGTTGCAAGAAGGCTGCACTGTCCTAACACAGGAATTGTCTGTCCGGAATATGTAGTCAGCTTAACATTTGCGGAACGCAACGGAGGTTTGCCCAGTTGTTTGTACGTGTCGTGATTGAGCAATGAAACTGCAGCTCCGGTATCGAGCTGGAATGGTATCACTTTGCCTTCAAAGTCTAAGTCCACAAAAAGTTTATTGTCCTGCTGACGACAAAAGCGACTGTTTTGTGCAATTTGAATAGACACTGGTACAGAATCACTTGCTAATTGACGTGATTTCCGGCGACGTCGACGCACAGTTTTTGTGGGACGAACACAGTTACTGTTAGAGAAAGTGTCACTGGACGAAGCGGAATTAACGACATGAATGTCCATAGGCGAAGGTCCACGAGCCTGAGTGTCCTTGGTTCGATTCCGGCGCGAAGCAAAGGGCCTGGAATGATTGTGATTGTCTGATCTGAGCTTTTTCTGGCAAACACTTTGAACATGTCCTTTCTTATTGCAGAAAAAGCAAATAGCTTGGCGTGACGGGCAATGTTCAAGCGAATGTCTAGTAGCACACCGCGGGCACGATTTCACTACATTTGTGGGCTGGCGCGGCACACGTGGCTTAGCGCGCGGCGGCAGCTGTGCGGACGTGCGCGAGGCCCGGTTACCGGGCCGCGCAGCGCGTCCAGCGGGCCGGTTAATGTTACACACGGCTGGCGAAGTTTCAAAAGATTCCTGAGCACAGTCAAGTGTGTCCTGTCTATCCAATATGTCTATCACTTGTTGAAGGGAGGGATTAACTAGTTTCAAAATTTGCTCCCGTATGCGAACATCAGAAACGTTCTGTGCAATTGCATCACGCACCATTGTATCTGAATAAGAAAGACCACAGTCACATTCAAAGGCACAGTCCCTAGTAAGTCCTTGCAATGTTGCTACCCACTCCCTATTAGTTTGACCGGCCGTACATTTTGTACGAAAGAACGTATACCGTTTTGCAACCACATTAACTGTTTCTTTGAAATAGGCATCTAATGCAGACAAAATTTCCTCGTAGGACAGAGTTGCTACGTCGCGTCGGGGAAACAATTTCACTATCACACGGTATGTGGACACACCGACACAAGAAAGCAAAAACGGCTGCCGCTCATTACCTTGAATTCTGTAGGCAGCGAGGTGGAACGCAAACTGGCGGGACCACTCGTGCCAGGTTTCTTGGTTCGGGTCGTAGTGCCTAAAAGGCGGTGCAACGACAGGTTGTGGCTGCGGTAGCGGTGAAGCGGCGGCGGCCGCATCGGTGTGCAGCGCACGTTGACCCTGGACGAGCTGTCCAAGGGCATCCAATAACGCCTGCGTCTGCTGATTCTGCAAGCGATAAAATTCGGACAGTACATCTGGAGAATGTGGCGAAGCCATGACACAATTAAATGTAAGCAATCAGAAAGAACTCTTTTCCCTCGTCGCCAATGTTGTGTCGGTATCTGGGCCGACACCGTGAAGTTGAGATGGCTGAAAAGGCAAGCTAGACTAATGCAGACGGGCGTGAAGTACTGGAACAGGATACGTAATTAATGTTAGGAAGAAAAGTACGGAGCAGGTTTAATACTTAACTTTACTCAATCATTGTGGTACATCGATCTTGACGATACACAGGAGACTTTAAGTACAATCACTGTATGGCTAATGGCGCCTTGCTAGTTCGTAGCCATTAACTTAGCTGATGGCTATTCTGTCTCTCGGCTAATGAGAGAGAAAGGCTTCGTACATCTGGTCGGTAGCTAGGTTCTCGTACAACTGGGGCGAGTGCTCTCTCGTATCACGAGACCTGCCTTGGTGGTGGCGCTAGGTCTGCGATTACACAGTGGCGACACGCGGGTCCGACATGTACTAAATGGACCGCGGCCGATTTAAGCTACCACCTAGCAAGTGTGGTGTCTGGCGGTGACACCACACTAAAAACTAAATTCAAGTAGAGACAGACCCTGTAAGACTGTTACAAAGACGAAATTAAGATGAGTGAGTGAGTAAAAACATTTCCTCGACATGAAATGTAGTTTTTAAGTTATTTAATGTAAAATATTTTATGTATATAATGATATTTATAAATTCATACCTTGATAACACCTCAAGCAATTCTTACAGATTTCGTGTCTATGGATAGGTCTTAGTGAGCGCTTTCAAACAGTAACAGTAGCTTTTCTTTTTGTAAATGCCACCTATTTTGAATTGCATACCACAACGTACATCTCATGCATAAAAACCTGAATTTTCTCATAAATAAGAAATGAAATAGTGAAAGTAGCAGCAGCATTACTAGGTAGATATAATGAGGGATGTATTAAAGTAATTAGTTTTAATGGTTTATTTCATTTTTACAATATAACAACAAAAGTAGGGTCTACATGGATGTAAACATTATTTTTGATCAAACATTGAAGGCCAGGTTCTCATTCAAATGAGCAAAAAATAGGCAACATTTGGAACTTTTTCTTAAGACAATCAAAAGACATGTAAAGGATCTGTTTGGAGACTGGGATTGATATACTTGGAAATTTATTCTAGATTTTCAACACTAAAAAAATTGTGCCCATAGTTATGGTTAGATTAAGGGCCTGCAAGTTTGAAGTAGGCACACTGCGTGCAGTGTAGCCACTCAGGAGTTAGGTGAACACAAAAATGAATAACGTCAGTCGATGCTACATTAAATTTATGGGAGCTTATACCTAACCACAATGAAATAACATTAAATTTAAAGACATGGTGCTAACTCGAACTTTGAGGTCGATTTGTGGGAGTTTCTTTCTTTATGGCTTTACAAAAAGTAGTTAATATTAACATATTTTGTACATTGCAGGTATAGGCTCCCAAGAAAAGTTTTTACTTTTCAGGGGTCAAAGGTAGAAATTAATAGGTTAAACCGTTTTTATTTTATGCTGCACACAGTTTTGATAGGCTACATCTTTTCTCGAGAGAAACCTGTTTAAAATTTAGGGAAAACTTTTATGTGTGTTATTAGTTGAATTTGCGTAAAATCTACATGTTATCACATGTTTTTGATGTCACTGAATACAAATCTGAAGTCAGATTTTCAAAAGTCGAAATAGCTAATCCAATATGGCGGACCAAAATTAATGTCTGGACCAATTTTGATCAAAATTTGACGAATAAAAGTGTTTTCGTTACTTACGTTTAGTCTCCAATTCCAGGACCGTATGTCAACCTTTCCTCTAACCCTAATTGTTCCTGGAGAGCAATTTCCTCGTTCTTCCTGGCGAGAAAAGCCGATCGGCTGAGCAGGATCTGCTGTGCTGGACAGCCTGCTCACGTTGTTCGTCACCCTTTTTGCCGAGTATGTTTGCATGCACACTGCAATATAAATCATTTTATGAACGTGAGTCACTGCACGACAAGTTTTCTACCTCAGCTTGGTGTCTCCAGCTCAGAGCGTCCTACGGCGGCCGTGAGACTGCTTCGAACAATAGGCTGTAGACACTTTTGTAATGCACGGATTAAAAAACTTTTTCGTCGCAACATTATAGACACATTTACCTTTCAAAAAATGCAATAAAAATCGATTTTTCGACAATTTTGAATGAGAATGTGGCCTTAAGTTATAGAAAAACTAAGAATGTCATTAAAAAATTTACATGCAAATTCGTGTACAGCATACATACGTAAAATTAAATTTACAGTTTTAAGTGTGTTTCAGAAGTCGGAAGAGTATTCGCTTGCCTCACATCAACGCGACTGTTTCAATAATGGTGACCATTTTCGCCTAGTTTACACGACGAGACTAGGTTGCACACAGCTGTGCTACGAGCCACCGCGCATGTGTGGCGAGTTTGCACAATTCGTTGGTGAAACTAAACACTTCCTAATTTTTGAGAACATATCTCATGGAGTACAGCGGTCCGGCAAAAAGTACTTTAAAAATGGCCACAAAAAGTCTCAACCCCAGAAACATTTATTTTTGGTCAGTTTTTGACCAGCCTCATACCGTGATGGTAGGCGATAGCGGCGAATGGAATTGGTGTTGTGAGCAGTCGACGTCCGTGGAGTTACAACACAAGCTCCATCCACCGCCACTGCCTACCATCATGGTATGAGTGTCTGAAGACCTACCATCAAAATAAATGTTTTTGCTGTCGAGACTGTTGTGTTCATTTTTAAACACTTTCTCCTTGCTTCAGCTGGCAGTAACTGCACGAGTACTGACGTTACGCGTAGTGTCAATATATATATATATATATATATATATATATATATATATATATATATATATATATATGAAGTGGGGAACTGAGGAAATTTTTCGTTTGTAAGTATGTATTCTATGAATTCGTGCTTGCAGAATTTTGAAGATGCTGACTACAAAAAACAAGTAGCGACGTGTTTCTTAACTTCAAACCAACATACGTTAACTGAACATGGATGCGTTGACAATATCTGAGCTGCACAGTAAAATTCATTCAAATAGGGGTATATATACAAATGAATTAAGAAAAATACAGGCAATCATAACATCTGGCTGTAGAACAGCCCATGTCTACAAGACTAAAATTCCATGGTTTGCATTGGCTAATCCCTTTTTAAGGAAAACTGCCGACAGGAGGAAAGGGTACTGAAATCCGGACAGCTGAATTCTGTATTCAATATTTGTTAATTTAAAACGTCACAGCAGTGCTTACCATTCACAAATTATCGTACAGATGATTAAAATAACTTGTCGGATATTTCACCACAATTTCTTTCAGTAAGGTCGCTTTTTTTATCCAGTCACTTACTTACCCAACACATTTCTTCTTATTTTCACCTTTTAATAATGCTGCCATTCCGTGCAAACAAGCATTAGCTCCGCCACATCTCCTACAGCTGCCAAAACTTTCGTTCCACACATGATTATGGCACTCACAAAACGACGAAACTGACGTGTAAGCGCTGTGTCCACATACACATGAAATCATTTGTGTGCAACACCTTTCATATAGTGAGTGAGACAAGCCAGTGCCACCGTATATACTAGGCTTTACTTTGCATTTCTCCAGCAGTCGGAGTTGAGATCTGAAGAGAAAGGACGCGTGTGCAGCAGTAAGTCACCTCGCGAGCGAATCAAAATATTTCTAAGTATTTGGTCATAGACTTGTGATTTTTGCACTTGTCAATAGTGAATACATTAAAATATTTTCAACTTGTGAGGACTTTGAAAAATTTCGGATCAGGGCAACTAGTTGCACTGGGGACTTGTGACATCACCACAAGTACTGTAGAATATTTTCAGCACGTGGAGTTCGAATATTTTAATTTAGGTGAACAAGTAAAAACTTTTAAAACTTTTCTACCGTTAATTTTGAGAGTGATATGCACTTCAAATTTCGCTAGTTCACAATTACTGAACTTTATAGTTGCGCTAAGGGAACTTTAATCATTTTTTGTGAATTTTTGGGGGTTTTGCGAATGTGTGACACTGTTCAGTTTACTTATGCCCTTTTTCAGACTGTTGTTATTGCAGTAATGTATGATCAATAATTGTGATAAGAGGCACTTTATTTTCTGAAATAGACTCAGTTTGTTAAAATTCAAAATACTGTGAATCATGAACATTATTTCACCACAAATTCCTGTCTGTGTGTATTGAAATTGCGACTGAATTTCATAAGGTTTAATGTGACAAATGCATTGATTGGCCCATCAATGATAACATGGCCAAAACTTAAGAAATTCAACCATGTATTATGGAGGCCCTATAAACAGTATTTTCCTTGCTTTACCAATTATTATTCTTTCTGATGCACATGGGAGCTCACTGAATGAATAATTATTTGGTGGATAAAAAAATTAGCAAGCACATTTCTATCCATATAGTCGCATAGGTTGTTCTCGTCTGAGAAACAGTAAAAGAATAATTTAATATTAATATTAATATTAATTAATTAATTAATATTAATCAAGCTGCAAGAGGATAAAACATCTCCTTCACAAGAGTCTTGTTGTAGCCGACTGGTCCTGCAATGAAGATGCTGGAAGATGGAAGAAGAAGAAGGGCTCATTACTTCCTGATATAACATGTGCTTTAATTATAGGACCCTCAGATTGTGGGAAGACTAGTCATTGTTCTACCATCTAAATATATTTTCCTGGGAGCCTGCATCGAGCATGTATACATATTTTTCCAAACCCATATTTCAGGCAAAATATCAGCTGTTGCAGGAGATACTGCATGGCATTGTGGGAGTAGTGTACCAGACGTTCAGCGAAAGCAGCGATAGTCCACCATCTGAAAAAATTAAGCCAAATAGTATATTCATATTTGGCATCATCACTGTGAAAATCGGGACGAGGTCTACAATTATTTTTGCTTTGGCCGCCATATGAAAGTCGACACATTTTATTCGAGCCTGATATAGCCAAGGACTTTGAAGGAACTGGTCTGGGACAATACAAACCTTGTTATGGTTTTCAAACTGGACACTCAATGCCATTCAATTAATTTGTCATCATTGCGAGAATTGCTGGAATAACTCACTGTATGGCTTCCTGGTTCTCGATAAAAATAGGAAGTTGGATGAGGGTAGGTATAGACGTAACTTCGATGAGACTTTGCTTAAAAGGCAGTATATCAAAACATAACCCCATCAGTATATTGTAGACTACAGGTATATTCATGTGGATGCAGTATGCTCATCCCAAAGAGACGAAGCATAATACAGATATACATTTATACATCGACAGAAAAATTGAGACCATCAGTGCAAGATTAACTGAATTAGATAGCAGCGTCAAGACGGTAGCTGTGACAGGTGAATCTCAGCTGAATGACAGAATCCAGCAAGATGAGCAAACAATCAACACAAGTTTAATAGAATTGGTTGTCATTATCATAGCAGCAGCTATGAAAGGCGAATCTCAGCTGAATAGCAGATTCCAACAAGGTGAGTAAGCAATCAACACACAGTTAATGGAACTGGATAGTATTATCAAAGCAGCAGTTATGAAAGCCAAAGAGTTGAATGACAGATCGCAGTGATGTGGGGCTTATGTAGAGTGAAAAATTGAAACAGTCAGTGGAGCTTCTGTCCACAATTAAGGAAACTGTATTGGTTTATCAAGGGAATAGCTGTAAAAATTGAGTTGTACGAATCTCTGATGGAAGAGAAGAATGAAAGAGTCGATCGACATGAATCTCTGAATAGTTAGGAATGCAAACAACCCATATCACAACTAACAGCTTCACTAGAGTATGAAAGATGGATACTATCTCAAAGTCTGATCAGTATGTGAGAAAATGTTGAAACAATGCAAAGTCATAGAGGTGCGGAAATCCACACACTGCAACTTTTAAAACTGGGACTGCTGGATTCTGAACAAACGCTCTCTGAAATTCTTAGACCCATAACAGAAAGTATTAAACAGCTCTCACACATGGTCATAGCGATGGATGGTGGTAGCACAGAAGAAAAAGAATGTATTATCACTAGTTTCATCAACTGTCACAGTGCTAGCAAATCAGATAAGACATATGGGATCAGTCGAGAACAGCCATTTATGCTGGGAAATCACCTATGTGTTTAACAAAGGACACCATCCACATCAGAGACAGGGGAGCTGGTATTTCTAAAAACACAGAACCCTCAAAAGGATTTGTTGAAAGAAACGAGATCCCATGCTGAAATATTATGTATGACCAACATAGATGAAACAATACCCAAAAAGGTTGATTACAGAGGCCAAAGAGTTAGAGATACATAACATTATGAAACCTATACTGTGCGGTGAACATAGCGAAGGGAATGGCGCTGGCATTCGACATTAAAAGCTGAACACATTCCCTCTGGAGAGTATATATTACAATGATCCTACAAAATCATAAACCAGCTACAACTACTGACAGCATCAGTTGCATCAGAGAATACAGCTCACATGAACGAAATAATTTCGGTCATCTCAGAGCTCTGAGAAAAATGCATTGCTGAATAATAAAGGGGACAGTGGTCCATGAACTTCACAGGCCTGTCCTGAAAACATTCCAGCACAGATAAAGCATAATACATGGTTTGGATGATTTATGGCAGGCTGATCTCAAGGATATGAAAGAATACTCATGATCGAATAAAGGGTTCAAATATATTTGAGTGTTCATAGATATGAAATATAGTTGTAATAAAAGTATCTCTGTATTAGTTTTCCCCGCAGATTTATAAAAAAATTCCTTTTTCTACTGGCAAAAAATTGTAAAAAATATTCTCGACCTGCGTTACTGTTGTAGGATGTAAGTTGAAAGTAACTCTTCGTTGGAACAAAACAGTCAAAGTGTACCTCAAGAATACTGTAATGTAATCTCAAGAATTATATTGTATTTGTGTGAACTGAATAGATGAAAAAAAATCTATCCCAGGTAAAAATTGACATTAGTTTTTCTGAAGATGAGGAGATGAAGCTTCAGATGAGGATAATAAAATATATAGAACGGTTGCATGGAATTATGCCTATCGTGCAGCACAAATTGGGTTGTGGTAGCAGGAGGCATGTGACTGCGTCCGCGTCTGAAGACATGTGGCAAACATCTCCAAAATTAAATCTCCTGTGCATGAAGACAACCACAGACATAGTATCTGGGTAAAACTGTACACTGTCAAAGTGGGAACAAGGAATGAAAAAAGCACACAGAGGTAGTGAGGTAAAAATTAATTTATTTTGTATCCAACTTAAAAGTAAACATTTTCGTAAGCAGACACAGTAACACTGTTTTTGCACATCTTCTTCTTCTTGAGTTGATGGAGAGCAGGACACTCGTGGAATTCCTGGTCTTGAATAGCAGAAAACTTGAAGATTCGATGCGTCCATGAGATCTTCTCCTTCCGCCTCACGTGGATGATGGTATCCACGTGGTCGAATAGAAGCGATGTCACCATATCATTATGGAGTATGCCAGGATCGTCCCAGTGAATTCCATGGAGAATGCAGTGTTAACCATATTGCACTCTTCCATGTTTTAGCACAATTCACATCCTTGAAAGACCTTGGTGATGCAATGCTGGCTGAGAATGTCTCTATTATTCCAGCATCTTCTGTGTACCCCACAATTACAAAATCTTTAAATATAAACTGTGTGCACTCATCATCATTGAAACCTTGAGCATCTGTAATGATGTTCACACTTTGAGATGCCATTGAGGGATGCTATAGGTAAGGCGCAGTACCTGTTCATTTATACAGCTCATTGCTCAATACCTGTGAGCGGGTAGTAGTTGATCACTTGGTCATATAGAACTAGAGCATACGGTGTAGTGTGCTTCAGGAAATTTGCTGAAGATTCAAATTCAATTTGTGCACCTATAGGTCCAGACTTAATGCTCTTCTTCTGTTTCGAGCAGTTTATTACAATGATTGGTGATAGCTCCTTGAATTTCAATGGACTGCACAGACACCCTCCTTCTTCTTCTTCAGCTCTTTCATAGCAAGAAGCGCGAAACCTCACATTGTATTGTATTGTATTGTATGGAACTAGGGACCTAGAAACAACAGAGAGACTTCATCCCCGCCATAGCCCTCAGCAGTTCACAACCCCACAACAGGCTACAGCAGTCCACTCACCACACCAAGACCCCACCCTGAACCCAGGGTTATTGTGTGGTTCAGCCCGCAGTGCCCCCCCCCCCCCCCCCGTCCCCCTGGGAACGTCTCACACACACCAGATGATTGTAACCACAATGTTTGCGTGCTACAGTAATTATGGTGTATGCGTACATGGAGAAAGTGTTTGCGCAGCAATCGCCGACATAGTGTAACTCAGGCAGAATAAGGGGTACCAGCCCGCATTCACCGAGGCAGATGGAAAACAGCATTAACAACCATCCACAGACTGGCCGGCACACTGGGCCTCAACACTGATCCACTGGGCGGATTCGTGCTGGGGACAGGCACGCCTTCCCACCTGGACAGCAGTGCGTTAGACCGCATGGCTAACTGGGTTGGCTAACCTCATATATATATCATACGCTATACTGCATATATTTTCATCCCACTGCAGGTGTAAATTGTCATATGGGTAGAATTCTGAATTCAAGTAGACTCTGGCATTAGTTAACTAGCAGGTGTAGAATACAGTGGAATCATTTGCTATATTCCCTCTTCTATCAGTCTGAAACGCAAGCATGATGAATCTAGGCATCTCTAGGTGTGAAGAGGTTTTAATAGCCCATGTTTGTGTACTTGCAGTCGGTAGCACTGGGTACTCGAAAACCTCTGATGAGCCAAATGTTAGTGATAGATATGTACCAGAATTCAGAGCTTTTAAAAACTTCAAATGCTCCTCGTGTGATTCACTGATGTGAGGTATTTTCCATATTAACTTGCTGATTGTGATCATGTTTCCTCTTGAGCTCCTTGAGTGTGTCTGAACGAGTTCCTGCTTAGCATTCATAATAATCTGCCTCATGTCCTCAAAGAAGCCAATAAGAATTTTTAAACATATGCATGCAGTAAATCGCTTGTACTCAGCAACTGTTCTATCCATCGGATCGTCTATGAAGCATCCCGCATTTTCTAAACCATTCAAATCCGTGGGTGATGCAGGGACGTATGTTTTAAGGGTTGATGTTATGCTGACATTGCGTGTATGGTCGATCTCAGACCCACTGAGTGCATAGCATATCTCTTGAAATACAAATAGTAAAGTGTTACGTGTTATGCTTGGATCCAACTGTATCGCTGCAGGCGGTATTCTTCACTGACCCCTCCAAAAATATGAAACTCTTGCATGGAAGCGTCATCACATCTTGGTACTGGATGACAGTCCTAATTTCTTTATTCTTGTTAAATGTGATGAAAACGTAAGGTTTATGCGAGATGCGAGAAGTATTCCTGACGTACAATTCGCTCATCATACTCCACTGGACTGATTACATGGAGTGAGGACGTCATTCCAAGATTTCAAGCCTACTAATTTAAAAAACTCGTAGTTCGTATGTGTTATCACTTTGCAGTTCAGCTGCAAAGTAATGTGCTGTGGACTGTGTGCACTAGTTTTATACCATACACCCATCCTACCTTAGATGTAATTGTACAAAGAATTCCTCACCACGAAAGTCAACAAGTTGATTATTCTGGTCCACAATACGCAGCTCCAAATAGTCCAATGGCTGAAATGTCATTGGAAGGTATATTGCATTGGTAGGAGTCTCAACAATCTTATACCCTGTTGCAACTGAAGGGAAGAATCCCTAAATGGTATGAATCAGACTGTTGTTGGGATAGGAATTCATTACAATGTTACACTCGACTCAGATTGTGCGGGCAGGCAGCATGTTCACAGTCTGATCTGACTTGTAAAATTTACTAGGATCCTTCTTCAAAAAGTGCCCTTTTGTGAAACCCAGTAGGCGCCCTACAGAAACCTTTCTGGTTAAAGTCAATCGTTCCATTCAGAGATTTAAGTGTATTGATGTTTGCACGTAGCTCAATACCTTTTCCAGAAAGTGTAATTAGATGAATGACGAATACTAACTTCACTTAACGAAGGTTTATTCAGCACTTGCACATACAAGAGCTTGGAGCGAACTGCCTCAGGCCAGAACACTTACAGTACATATACAGTTACAGAATATTCCAGTACAATGATTCTTGACATTTGTGGATACTTCAAGAATGTACACGAACCGAACATAGAAACTAAAATTTTACAGTTCAGGGGAGTTTTGCACTCACGACCCTCCATGTAAAAGTCTAGTATCATAACCACTACACTATAGTAACTGTGCAATGCAGCTTATTCAGCGGCATTGCTCCATCCTTAGGAGAACAGCATCTCAGTGTTATGTCCTCTTATTTCGGGAACGAGCGAATTTAGCCCGGGTTACAGGGTCCTTATAGGGCTTCATTCGAAGGACGTGGACAGTATCTCTGATCTTTCGTCGTCTTGTGTCGGGGTCGAAATCTTCAACTTCATAAGTAACATCAGACAACTGTCTTACAACCTTATAAGGTCCAAAGTAGCGCCTGAGGAGCTTCTAAAATAACCAACCTTCCGAACAGGAGTGAAGATCCAGACGAGGTCACCAGGCAGGTAGACAACAGGGTGGTGGCTCGCCTCATACCTTCGGCGAACGTTTTCTTGAGCTTGCAGCGTTCGGAGTCGAGCTAACTGCCGAACTTCCTGAGCTCTGGTTAACACCTGGCCGATGTAGTCGTAGTCCACGTCATTAGGATGTAACGGAAACACAGTATCCATCATCGTCGTCGCCTCACGCCCATGCAGCAGGATAAATTGCGTAAATCCTGTGGTGTCTTGTTTGGTGGTGTTGTAGGCAAACATCACGAAAGGTAGCACCTCATCCCAGTTGCTCTGCTCAACATTGACGAACACTGATAGCATGTCGGCCAAGGTCTTATTAAGACGTTGAGTAAGCCCATTAGTTTGCAGATGGTAGGCAATCGTCAAGTGACGAGTAATGTTGCACCGACGGTTTATTTCTGTCACAAGATTAGACTGAAAAACTTTCCCTCGATCCGTAATTATCGACCTTGGGGCACCGTGTTTTAATACAATGTCCTCTACGATGAATTTGGCTGCTTCCAATGCTTCGGCTGTTTCCACGGATTTTGTAATGGCATAGCGTGTCAGATAATCAATGCAAACAATAATCCATCTATTGCCACTAGCAGACATTGGAAATCGTCCGAGGAGGTCAATCCCAACACGCTGAAAAGGCGTTTCGGCTGGTAGAATTTTTATGAGTCGGCCTGGTGGTTTCTGAGGAACTGCCTTTCTCCTCTGGCAATCTCAACGGTGTGACACATAGTGATGGATACTCCGAAATAAACCTGGCCAGAAAAATCTCTTGCGGATCCAATCATATGCCTTAATAAATCCTCAATGCCCGGCGTCTGGTGTGTCATGGAATTACTGTAGAACATCTAAGCGCATGTGTTTAGGAATCACTGGACTCTTTCCAAACGGATCAAACTTTTTCTTGCAAAGTAAACCATTAACTACGACCTTAAATTGTCCTTTCTCATCCTCTGGCCAATTTAAGGCAGGCATACTTGAAATATCTTGGCGTCCTTCATCTGCTCAGCAGAGAGATCCTGGAGTGCAGCGAGACAGTCACTATCTTCACCAAAGTTTTGATGGTCTTGCACAGGGTTTCTTGAGAGACAGTTGGCATCTTGGTGTTTTCTTCCACTTTTCTACACTATGGTAATGTCATACTCTTGAAGACGTAGTGCCCACCTGGTGACTGGTCCTGTTGAGTCCTTAAGACCTGTCAACCAGCAAAGTGAATAATGGTCTGTAACAACTATGAATGGCCTTCCATAGAGATACTGTCGAAATTTGCACATGGCCCAGATCACAGCAAGACATTCTCTTTCTGTAGTTGAGCAGTTTCTCTCGGCTTTTGTAAGTGTCCTAGAAGCATAGGCTATAACCTTCTCTTTTCCATCCGAAATTTGCACCAGAACAGCACCGATCCCATGCCCGCTGGCGTCTGTGTGTAGTTCTGTAGGTGCTCTCTCATCATACAGACCATCAGAGCTGTTCGCAGCACATCGAAGGAATCCTGTTGAGCACCACCCCAGATAAATTTAGCATCAGCTTTTAACAACTCTTGCACTGACCTGGTTTTGATACAAAAGTCTTTGTCGACAAAACGATGGTAATAGGAACATAATCCGAGGAAGATTCTGACATCTCTAATTCCCTTAGGAATAGGAAATTCCGTTATAGATCTCACCTTTTCTGGGTCTGGCCTCACATCTTCGTTTGACACACGGTGTCCATGTATTTTTATTTCTTTTGCTCTAAAGAAACACTTTCTTGGATTAAGTTTCAGTCCGTCTTGTTGCAGACACTTAAGAACAACCCTCAGTCTTTTTATATGTTCATCAAATGTCTCTGAGAACACTATAATGTCATCTAAATAACAAAGACACATCGTCCACGCCAGGTGCCTTAGAAGATTATCCATCATCCGTTCAAAAGTTGCTGGTGCATTACACAAACCAAACGGCATTACCTTAGACTCATACAGGCCCTCAGGGGTAATGAATGCAGTTTTCTCACGATCAGCCTCATCTACTTCGATTTGCCAGTATCCCGAGTACATGTCGACAGTTGAGAAAAACTTAGCCCCCTTCAGACAATCTAGTGTATCGTCAATTCGTCCTTTTTAGTTATCTATTTTAAGCTTCTTGTAATCAACACAAAAGCGCCAACTGCCATCCTCTTCCTGACGAGAACCACTGGTAACGACCATGGGCTCTGCGAAGGCTGAATGATGTCATTCTTCATCAATTTCTCTACCTCGTAGCGAATTATTCGACGTTCTGTTGCTGACACACGGTATGCTCTCTCTCTTATTGGTTGATGGTCTCCAGTGCTAATCCGGTGCTTCACCGTCAGTTTCTCTAATTTGCTTTTCACCTGTGGATTGAAGCATTCAGAGAACTATTAAAGAATGGCAAGTAGCTAATTCTGTTGTTCCTTAGTGAGATCTGGTGATAATCGAGCTAGAAGATCTCGTCTCGTAGTGATAGTGCTAATTTCGCCCACAGACTCAGCATGGGAGGTTTCTATGATGCTCAGCTGTTCTTCAATTAACGGCTCAGTGTTTGCTACACACATGCTTCTTGGAAGGATCTGCAGTTCTCGGCGACAGTTAACTATTCACAATTCACCGAATCCGTTCTTAAACGAGACGACAGAGGCTGGGATGACCAAGTTATACTTCAATGGTATGCTTCTCTTACATTGCACTGCAGGATCCATGGGGTGCTGCATGGCATGACACATTTCAGTTACATTTCTAGCTCTGACTGCAGGAATGATCACTTTTTCCAGCACACACGGTCTCCAAACACTTGGATGTGCATTTTCCGGTCCACAGTATTTCATCTCGTCTTTCATAATCTTCGAGCGACCACAATCTATAATTGCCTGAGAAGCTTTCAAAAAGTCTCATCCGAGAATGACGTCATGACTACACTCTTGTAAGACGATGAATTCTAAGGGCTGTGTATGGTCACTTATACCCACCCGAATGAGACATCTTCCTGTAGGTTTTACATACTTGCCATTAGCCAACTTCAGCAGAGATGTTTTGTTGTCGACAAATACTGTTTTCTGCAACTGGCGACGGTACTTCTCCGAAATGACTGAATATGATGCTCCAGAGTCCGCAAGAGCTTGGGCTGGTCGGCCATCCATGAGGATATCGACATGGTTTCCTGTCATTCTTGTAGTGATCGACGGCGGAGGATTTTTCTCTTTGGCGGCCTCACCTCCAAGGAAGGTATCTTTAGTTTTCCAGGTTGCGGTGGCTGGGTGATCAGCTGGAGCTTCTAAACGGCGATGGAGACCTTGATCGGCGTGTTGGGTAGCGTCCTCTCCAGAGGCTAGCTTGCGGTGATAAAATGTCTGATGTCAGCAGGCATTATAATTTCCAAGGTATCTCATTCCCCATAAAGTGCCGTGACAATCCAGAATCCGAGAGGAAAACCCCACTTATTCAGTTCATATATACATCCTGCATGTTGATAAGCCAGAAGATGAAGCTGACCATGAATGGGTGTGAAATCTTATGGGACTTAACTGCTAAGGTCATCAGTCCCTAAACTTACACACTACTTAACCTAAATTATCCTAAGGACAAACACACACACACACCAATGCCCGAGGGAGGACTCGAACCTCTGCTGGGACCAGCTGCACAGTCCATGACTGCAGCGCCTTAGACCGCTCAGGCTGGCCATGAACACAGTGAAGAACAAAGAAGTCAAATATGAAGTAGTTGGACCCGTCTACTTTTTCAAATTAATTGATAAGCAATTATAGACGTGTAGACTGGTTCCTAATCTCTGAGGGCGAAGAGCAATACTACATGCGGATCAAAATTATGTCCCACCTAGTTTCTTACCAAATGAGTACAAAGTATTTTTTCCATAGCAGCCTAATTCGTTTACCAAGAGTAAGTATCTTGAAAGGCACCTCATTAACTGTTCAAGACAGGAATTGGTATGTGTGAAAATGCTTACCAAGGATAAAAAATTTCTGGAAGTTTAAGAAGCCCATCACCAAGAGAGATGCCTCTTTGTCCGCTAATTTCGAGTGCCTCCTAGCTCTTGTGGTGCATTGTGAAAGGCCGGCCGCGGTGGTCTAGCGGTTCTAGGCGCGCAGTCCGGAACCGCGAGACTGCTACGGTCGCAGGTTCGAATCCTGCCTCGGGAATGGATGTGTGTGATGTCCTTAGGTTAGTTAGGTTTAAGTAGTTCTAAGTTCTAGGGGACTGATGACCACAGTAGTTAAGTCCCATAGTGCTCAGAGCCATTTGAACCATTTTTTTGCATTGTGAAAGCAACTACTCTGCCTCCAACACCACTTTCATAGAAACGCACATACTGCATGTGGCTGTGTATCAAGTTGAATGCACGTATGACTAGTCAGAACAAATTAGAGTCTTACATTGAGGATAATCCGATGAGATAGTTTCTCATTGAGCTTGGAAAACTTGTGTGGGAAGTTGATCAGATGTTGATCAAAAGCAGATCACATGTTGATCGTAACAATGTCCCCATGATCAAGCAGGTGATTGTCATACTTGTGAGCAGGGCTGCCATTGGATAGAGAAGTGGAAACTCCACATAGAGACTATTATCTTCTAACAGCTCACAATGCACACAACTTGAAGTACTAACTACCATGGCACATGTCTGTCGTTTTCCACATTTTGAGCATGTATGAGGCTCACATTCTCACTCCAAACTTAGGGGATTTTGGGTTGAGAGGTGATAAGGTCAGTGTTCAAATGGTTCAAATGGCTCTGAGCACTATGGGACTCAACTGCTGAGGTCATTAGTCCCCTAGAACTTTGAACTAGTTAAACCTAACTAACCTAAGGACATCACAAACATCCATGCCCGAAGCAGGATTCGAACCTGCGACCGTAGCGGTCTTGCAGTTCCAGACTGCAGCGCCTTTAACCGCACGGCCACTTCAGCCGGCTAAGGTCAGTGTTATACCTGACAATGTTGAGAAAGATATTTCGCTTTCAAAGAGACTCACACCTAGAATAACGTTCCACTTTTGGAGTTTGCTTCACTTCATGCATGCATCTGTCCACAAACTTGCTGAGACGATGCGTCCAGAAGATATGGATATCACCAGAGCCATGTATCCTGATGATGCAATGTTTCAGCTTGCGAAGAAGAAGGGGGTCTTTCCATATGAGTATCTGGATTCAATGGAGAGACCCAACAAAACAATATCGTCAACTTAATCACATTCTCTGTAAAGTAACAAGCACTGCCATAACAGATGCAGAGTATGGGTACATGGTGAATGTTTGGTAGGAGCTCTGAATTGCTAATTTAGGGAAATACGTTAGGTTATATATGAACACTGACAAACACAAGTTTTCATACATGTTTCAGAAGTTCAGGAGTGTATGCCTGGGTACATACAAGCTCGATCCTGTTGTGGTTTCTGTGGGATGCGATGCTAAGGAAGATGCATGTCAGCATTGAACTGTAGGCTGATGTAAGCATGCTGCTATTTTTCGAAAGCATGATTCATGTGGAACTTTTCAACTGAGTGCACAGGTATGCCAAAGTATCCCACAAATGAGTGAGTAGTACAGGTCCTCTGACAATTAAGTTACATACTTTATCTGGATTTAAGCAACCTCTATCGCCAAGTAATGTGACGAAGTCTACCATTTGGAAAGTTTTCTATGCGGCTGGTCCCGGCGGAGGTTCGAGTCCTCCCTTACGCATGGGTGTGTGTGTTTGTCCTTAGGAGGACAATTTAGGTTAAGTAGTGTGTAAGCTTCCCATAAGATTTCACACACATTTGAACATTTGATTTGGAAAGTTTTCATGTATGTCCAAAATGGAAATCGACTGAGTGAAGGAAAAGACCAAACATGTGGCCGCGTATGCTGGTGAATGATACATTCTGTATGTAGAGTTGGAATATCCCATCTACTTGATTGGTGAGCACAGTGAAATGCAACTATGCCTGGAATGCCTAGTTGCGCTAAATAGTTCCGTCCTGAAGCTGTTGACAACGGCAGGGAACAATGTTATACTGTGCACTACAGAAACCTATAGCAATGCCTCAGGTTGGGTATGGTACTTGCTAGTACTGCTCGTGGAATTTCCTTCAAGCAGCGTAACTGGCTGAAGAAGTACATTGATTTAGACACCGACCAGAGGGCTCTCACTATGTGATTCCGAAAAAAAAGATTTTTAAAAATTAATGAACAATTCAATATTCGGAAAAACCGTGGAGAACGTTAGAGAAAATTGTGAAGTTCATTTAGTCTACTGGTGGAGGGGGCATTATGTCACAAGAGATTACATCACCAGGCCACATTGAAATGGATCTCCATCTTCAATGAAGGACTAATCGCTGTGGAGATAACCAAGGTTTCAGTGGAGTTCACGAAGCCTGACTCTATTAGCGTGTGTGTTATGGGTCTTTCCAAACATCACGTGTACCGCTTTCATTGTGACTTTGTGAAGCAAAACTTCGCTGACCCCAAGTTACTTTATATAGATACAGATGGATGCGGATGAACCATATGTTCTGTATGTAGAGCTGGAATATCCCACCTTCACGTGACTGGATATAACTGCGATCCATATTAAGTAATTAGGTATAATCACGAAGAATTCGTCACGTCTGGATATGCGGCCGATAATCCTCTTGGAAAAGCACCTCAAAGGAAGAATGTCATCGTGATGAAAGACGAGGTGCTGGATTTGCAGATGTGGAGTTTGTGCGGCTCATATCAAACGTATACATGTGCTGTGTAGATGAACGTGCCATCCATAGATTGGGTTAGGGTGTGCTTCTTGTGACATCAAAGTCTCTCTCGACTGAAGCCTATAACAGTTACGTCCTTGAGCATGATAGCGTAGCCTCAAGTACTCCATAGTGTGTCAGGCAGCGGCGAAAATAAAGATTAATTGTGGGCACGCTTACTTTATATTTTGTTAACCAGGAGATCCTTGAATCGATTCTTCTTCATAGCAAAATTATCAATCACGTCATCTTGTAAGTTGTTTGACCACATTTTTTTCTATGGCAGTCGTGCAGATAGAACTTAAATAATAGTTTGTCATTGAATTGCGAAAGCAGTTTTTTAATTCTTGTGGTAGTGCTCATACTTCTTTCAGAAGAAGCTGCAGCGATATGGAATGTAAGAATCAGTTTGATAAGCTTTGTTAGTTCGTTATAAATATTTTGACGATCATTATCCGTGACGAATTTAAGAAGGTCTGCAGGTCGTAAATATTCAGGTTTGTCAACGTAAAATGTTCCCTAACTCATTTTCCAGTCATTCTTTGTTGAAGAATGGGTAAGTTGTGGTAAGGCAGTTCAGTTCCATTGTTGTGAAATTTGATTTGTAACTCCCAAACTGATTCCTATCAAGCAACTCTATAAACTGAAAATTCTGAACAAGTCCAAAACGCATTTCTGTTTGCACTACCATGTTATCTAGCATCTCATTAGATAACATCACTATGGACTGGAAGTCATTCTCACTGAGGCTTGCTTCACTGTGAAATTTCTTGTTATAGTTTTCAGTACATGAGGACACAGTTTTTTTCTGATCTCAATGGTTTAACAGACTGATGGTCTTCCTGATTTCAGTATTACACATATTAATATCACATGCAATTTCGTGTTGAAGAAGTGCATAGAGATGGCCAGCATACACAACAGTTTTTTGTACAGATATTGGAAAAGGAACTGAATTT
The DNA here is from genome assembly GCF_023864345.2 of Schistocerca serialis cubense. NCBI lineage: Eukaryota > Metazoa > Arthropoda > Insecta > Orthoptera > Acrididae > Schistocerca > Schistocerca serialis. Next base: position 986,769,156 of record NC_064640.1, on the reverse strand, counting down.
TACTCCGTTTGCCAAGCAAGCCAGAACGATTCTGCATCCCAGTCTTCATAATCTGTGGTGACATTTTCATCTCATGGTATATAAGATATAGTGTCTGAACAGCTTGTGAATTGAAATTCCAGTGTTTGGTACATATTTGAGGCAATCTGAATCCTATATGCTCTAAGAGCTGTGTTCTCTACGAGGACTTGCTAAAAATGAATGGAATGCTGCAAGGTTGTAAATGAAAAGCCTATCTGATTTAATATTTTTAGAACCATGTGACAGCACTAGATTAAGTTTATGAGGAATACAGTGCAAAAATACAGCTCATAGTCATTTATTTATAACAACACTTTGCCCATCTCTATGTGAACCTGCCATTGCCGAGGCTCTATCATACATTTGGCTCACAGTTTTGTCAGTAACTTCTCAAATAGCAAGTGCATTGAGTTCAATTTTTCATAAACCCTGAGCATTTTTGTCAGTAGAAAATAGTGAAAAGCAAAAAATATTTCTGTGGGAGTATCTTTTGTACAAAACCTGAGAATAATAATCGCTGACTTACAAGAAGTACCAGGGTTACATCTGTTTGCATTCTGACAAATTTAGGTGAATGTAACTGCCACTGCTATTGTCACCCCCATTAGCCCCAGACTGTATCTTGTGATTTCACCCACTCGAAAATGGAACGGGTGGACTTAGGTCACTCATTATCGTTTTGGAATTATCCAGCTGAATAGTTGTAACGTATTCAGGAACTTCCAGAATGTGTAGGATAAGTCGCCTTCTTGAATATACCAGAGTTGTATAGTCCCTAAGTAGAGGTGTAACGTTTGATACATCAGCGACGGACTTGCAGTGTACACTCACAGTCCTCACTGAAGTTAATGGCACAGTCGCTCCACAAAGGATCATTACCTTGATCATGTCGTAAAATGTTCCACACAGTTTGCTGCAGCGTAGAAAATTTGTTGATGTGCGGACCATTAAAGTTTTTGGGCTATGTGCGAAACTTTCTGTCACCATTTCTAGAATTGCAAATAGCACACTTGGTCGACTGGCACTTTTCTGTTTACAGATACAATCAGTGTCCCTAAATTGTAAATACCAATGCACAATGATCTGTTTTCATTCCTTCTGAATGCACACTGCAATATTGTCAAAGATAAATATCTCACATATTCCAACACATGATAACTCGATTCTTGCTTTATTGCCAATTTGTCAAGGCACTGGTCCTATAATGCCATCTGGTGAGCACAATGCAAACTCAGTGAGTGTATGGTTCTATTTATACAAATTACCAGGTATAAACGTGATACAGAAAACTGAAGCAGATCGAAAACTCATGTGCACAACTGGCTACAATGTATCAGTGGGAAATAATAGTCAAAAGTGCGTAAAAAACCACTCACACTTCCGAGTGAAAATAACGGCCAAAACAAATCAAATAGACATACTAGTAGGCCTACAAGTGTAAACAACAGTGGACAATGTGTAAAAATATCTAACAGAGACTGAAAGTAGGGAAGATATTACCTGTAGGAAATGTGCAGAAACATAGCATGGCTTCTGGGCAAATACAGGTTTGCATAATACCGAGTGCAAAAGAAAGTAAAAAACGATCTTTGTGTGTTAGGTGATAGCAATGGATGTGGAATTTCTGCACTGTCTACAAAAAAATTAATTCAAAGGTATCAGGCTTTGTCAAACCAGGAGCGCCGTTTCGTGAGATGGCAGAACAAACAAATTCTGCTCAGGTATCCAACTTAAATAACGACGATTTTGTCGTAATTTTAGGTGGCTCAAATGATGTTTATTGGAATGAAACGTACAAGTTAATAAAAGAACTGAAGAACTGTTTAAACAAATTAATACACACCACAATTTGTGTTGTAAACATACTACCTCGTTATCACTTGCCTATCTGGTCGTGCGTAAACCGTGAAATTTGTGCTGCTAACAAACAAATCTCTGAAATGTTCTGACTTTAAAAATGTAGAAGTTATTGATATACATGGCTTAGGTCGAAGGTTTTTCACAGCTCATGGACTCCATTTAAATAAATTAGTAAAAGGACTTTTAGCAGAGAAACTATTTAGCAATACCTGTGTCATGAGGACACATACACCAAGCTTAAAAATCGCCAGAAAAACACGAATTACGGATTGGTTTAAACCAAAAACTACAATCTTGCTAGCAGAAGCATATCACTTTCACCATTATGTACTGATGCAGCAGGAGAAACCATCCCACTATCGACAGCCAGCCCAGCAGCAGAAACCAATCCACCACCAACAGCCAGTATGACAGCAACAACCACTCGACTCCCAGCAGGAGAAACCATCCCAACATCAACAGCAAGCCCAGCAGCAAGAATCAATTCACCACCAACAGCCAGTAATACAGCAACAACCACTCGACTCCCAAATAGAAAAATCAAACAACCATTGCACTTATAGGATTTTTAGTGCCAGTGAGCCTAAGGCAAATACAAAGGTAAGAAACGTTTTTATTCATGATTGTACTGGTTCCCAAACATTTCAAACAAAAACTGTAAATAAGGAAAAAATAGAATAGGAAGTGCAAAAATCCTATAAAGTAAGCTATTCTTGATACCTCTGGCAAAAACAGCACTTCTTTAGTGCTCTTGAACATAAATGGTATGGTTATAACCCATCAAAATGAAAGAATAAATAAAACTGATGAACTACAAATTTTACTCTCAGAATGTAAAAATATTAAAATTGTTTGTTTAAACGAGAATTGGTTTACTAAAGATAGTATCATAATTTTAAATAAATTAAAAAATTTCAATGTAGTCTCAAGTTTTTGTAGAACAAATAGTACTCACAGAGGCTCGTGCATACTTGTAAATAACTCTGTAGAGTATAAAGTAAAAGACGATTTCAATTTTCTAAATGAGGAAGGAGTATTTGAAAGCTGCTCAATTGCATTAGCAACACAAAATATTATTATTGTTTCTATATATAGAATCCCAGGTGTAGAAATAACAAAATTATTTTTATCAAAATTAAAAAATCTTCTACAGAAAGTCATCAATGAGAAAAAGGAAAATGTATTAATAGCAGCTGATTTCAATATAACTTTATTAAATCAAACAAATTACTCAATAAAGTTTATGGACTTAATCCAAAAATTTGGTTTCAAGGTAACCTTCATGGAAATCACAAGAGAAAACGAAAATACAGGAAGCTGTATTGATAACATTTAAACAAATTATAAATTTGATGATGCAAAGAAGTTATGTGTGGAATTAGGACTCTCAGACCACTCTGCTCTATTCATTGAAATAGCAAATGCAAATGAACCAAGCACTAAAAATACTTATAGCAAAAGACATTTTACTGCTGAAAATATAAAGCAGTTCTGCTCTAAATTAGATGAGGTGGAATGGCAAGTTGAAGATGAGACTGTACAATTTAATGGGTTTCTAGAAAGTTTCTTACATGTATTTAATGAAATATTTCCACTTAGAGGATTCCACACAGAGGTGTCAAATAAGATAATTTGGATCACCACTGGAATAAAAATATCCAGTTGGAAGAAAAGACAACTGCACAAGGAGTTGAAATACAACAAATATCCTGTTTTCATAAATTATGTCAAATGATATAAAGGCTTATTTAAAAGGTTAGTGAAAGCTGCAAAAGAAATGGTAAATAATAAATACACCTTGGCTCATGAAAACAAATCAAAGGCAGTCTGATCTGTCGTAAAATCAGAACTGGGGATGAGACCTAACAGCAAAGTTATCTCCAAAATTAAGGTTGGAAATAAAACCATAACAAATCCTGCTCTGATTTCAGAATCTTTTAACAATTCTTTTTATAAATGTATCAAAATCAGTTGCAGATGTAGATGGTTATACCGAAAAAGTACAATTAGGTCAGAAGGTGGAAGAATGCTTTAACAAATTTAAAAAAATCAGTCAGAGATGTAGAGAACACTATATTACAGCTCAAAAACAAAAATTCCGCAGGGTGGGATGGCATACCTATTAAAGTAGTTACATCAGCTCCCAGGACAATAGCTCACACCCTTTGCTAAATAATCAATAAATCACTCGAAGAAGGCCACTTTCCACACGCCCTGAATCATGCAGAGCTAAATCCTTTGATCAAAAAAGGCTCAAGAGAAGATATGGGGAACTACCACCCAATCTCTATTCTCCCAATTTTCTCAAAAATATTCGAAAAAGTGGTAGTAATGCAAATCAAAAAATTTATAGAAAAATCAGACATATTGTCAGATAATCAATATGGCTTTCAGAAAGGCGAAAACACAATAAACACTATAAATGAGTTTGTGAAAGAAATTTGTTCTGCCCTAGACAAATCTAGCAAAGTTGCCGGATTGTTCTGTGACCTCACAAAAGCATTTGATTGTGTAAACCATTAATTGCTCCTGTATAAAATGGAAAAATACGGAATTGGAGGTCGTGTTTTAGAGTGGTTCAGGTCATACCTCACAAAGAGAAAACAAAGAGTAGTTATATCATCAAGCAAGGGAAACTGCTTCTCTGAATGGATGATTATTTCACAAGGTGTTCCACTCAGTTTTATTCACTGATGATATGTCTGCCCTCATTGAAAGCAATCACTCAGAACAAATTCCCTCAACTGCCACAAATCTACTAGACAGCTTAGAAAACTGGTTCCAACTAAGTCAAATGGGTTAAAATTGAATATTGGAAAAACACATTTACTATAGTTTAAAACTTAAACTCTAAGATAAATGAAATTCATATTACCTGTAGAAACCAGGAACTGAAAGAATCAGATTATGGTAAATTTTTAGGAATACGTTTGGACCAAAATTTATCCTGGTCTTCACATATAGAATACTTAGCAAATAAGTTAAACAGCCTGATCTTTGCTATGAAGATTTTGTCATATTGGAATAGCATGGAGATAAGAAAAGTAGTTTATCACAGATATTTTGAAGCTGTTACAAGGTATGGCATTATCTTTCGGGATAACACAAGCAAAATCATTAGAATATTAAAATTACAAAAATCAATTGTTAGAAATATGTATAACACAAGACCAAAAGAATCTTGTCACCCACTGTTAAGAAATCTAAAAATATTAATTATCCCCTGTTTTTACATCTATAAACTGATTATTTTTGTATACAGTAACCACACATTAATCATAGACAACAATTTTAAGCATCAATACAGCACTAGGAATAAGACAAACTTCATGCTTCCTTCTCACAGGTTAAAGTTATATGCACAAACCCCAGAATATATTGGCATGAAAATCTACAACATGCTGAAAAAGAAACAAATAAACAGCATGGAACTAGGGCAACTGAAACAAAAGCTGCACAAGTTACTAGTGGAGAAACGTTATTACTCTGTAGAAGAATTTATGAATGATGATGTGGAAGTCTGAGCAAGGAAACATCACCTGCAAATTAAGCTTAGCAGTTTTGTGTCAAATAAATGATTGTAAAAATATGTTCACTACTTAAATGCTGTAGTTATATATTACTATGTAATACATTTAAACTGGAGTGTTGATATATTGTTTTTGTAATACTATAAATAAGAATTGTAATGTAAATGTAATGTTGACAAGTCCCCAGTATATCAGATCTATGATTTGACGTTGTATTTTATGGGATAATAAAAAGTCTGATTCTTATTCTGATCATATTTGAATGTGTAACACTTTGGAAAATACAGAATTCTAAAAACGAATAAATCATAGAAGGCCCGTATACCCTCTTGTCAACAGCGCATTGTATAAGAAACTTCATCATTTTAAGTTAGTAATAACATGCATTGTATAGTGTGTTTCATATTCCATATAACATTTCTATAGACGCAAAAATGGGGTAATTACCATGTTCAACAGTCATCTGGAAGAATGAGACACAGAATGTGAGACATGCAGAAACTGCAGTAGCATGGACTGACACCTATTAAAGAAATTAATTGCAGTTAATGTGTAAAGCTTTGCCACAAAGGACAACTATAAACTGCTACTCAAGCAAGAACAGGCTGTTTCCAGTGTGTAAGCAGGGCTTACATATTACTTAACACAGAGTACATGGATAAAACTTGGATACGAATGGGGGATACAAAACATCTGCATTTACTGAAAATGCTAGAGGATGATCATACATTGGTGGACTTGTGGAAAATAATGGGTGTAATTACGTTTATATAACAATTACAATTCGTTGTATATGCCTACATGTTACATGTGCACTACACAATTCTTTTACCACATGTAAACAAGTTCTTTGTGATGTGGTGATAGCAATCCAGGGACTACCTGTACACGTCACTAAGTAGTAGTGACTCGATGCTGTATCGGGGTCTGTTGCATGGAAAAATATGTGATTCCATTATATAGCAATTATAATTTGTGGCCTGTGCCCATGTGTCGTATTACTTTAGTAATATTACTCATATTTCATAGATACATTTAGAAAAAAGTATTATACAATGGAAGTAATCGGAATTTTTAGAAGAAGCTGTGAGGTTTAAATGCAAGCAGTAGATACGGGAGATGGATGATGTCACATATCCATAGTTGAAGGAAGGGGGAAGCCAAAACATTCTAGAGACGTGTTGTCATGACTAATCTACCATTTATTCTACAATATTGCAGCAGCAAGAGTCATATTGGGGAAAACTGGCAAGGAAGCACTGGAAACCATTTTGAGCAAATATATAAAATAATCGTGTGACTATAATACATAAAGTGGAATTGGTCGAAGTTAAAATGGGTATTCTAATGGATTAGGCGCCTGGACTACTGCAACAGATTCGTGTAGATGGCTATCAGCTTATGGATGTTGATATAACACAAGATTCTGCTAGGATTTTTAACGAAATGGTTATGTGTGACTACCTAACACCATACCATGATTCCTGTGTGCAGGGGAACAATACTGTCATTGTAAGCAACGATAAGACTGTTTAATATGGATGAGCTACAGTTTCAGCGTACAGACATACATTGAAGGGCCAAAGAAACTGGTACACCTGCCTGATATCGTGTAGCGCCCCCGTGAGCATGCAGAAGTGCTGCAACACCACATGGCATGGACTCGACTAATGTCTGAAGTAGTGCTGGAGGGAATTGACACCATTAATCCTTCTGGGCTGTCCATAAATCCGGAAGAGTACGAGGAGTTGGTGATTTCTTCTGAACAACACGTGCAAGGCATCCCAGATATACTCAATAATGTTCATGTCTGGGGAGTTTGGTGGCCAGCGGAAGTGTTTAAACTCAGAAGAGTGTTCCTGAAGCCACTCTGTAGCAATTCTGGACATGTGGGGTGTCGTATTGTCCTGCTCGAATTTCCCAAGTCCGTTGGAATGCACAATGGACATTAATGGATGCAGGTGATCATACAGGATGCTTAAGTACGTGTCACCTGTCAGAGTTGTATCATGGGTCCCATATTACTCCAGCTGCAGACGCCCCACACAATTACAGAGCCTCAACCAGCTTGAACAGCACCTGCTGACATGCAGGGTCCACGGATTCATGAGGTTGTCTCCATAGGCGTACACGTCCATCAGTTTGATACAATTCTAAATGAGACTTGTCCAACCAGGCAACATGTTCCAGTCACCAACAGCCCAATGTCGGTGTTGACGGGCCCAGGCAATGTTTAAAGCTTTGTGTCATGCAGTCATCAAAGGTACATGAGTGGGCCTTTGGCTCCGAAAGCCCATATCGATTATGTTTCATTGAATGGTTCGCACGCTAACACTTGTTGATGGGCTAGCACTGAAATTTGCAGCAATATTCTGAAGGGTTGCACTTCTGTCATGTTGAACGATTTTTTTCAGCCGTCGTTGGTCCCGTTCTTGCAGGATCTTTTTCCTGCCGCAGCGATGTCGGAGATTTGATTGTTTTACCGAATTCCTGCTATTCATGGTTCACTCGTGAAATGGTTGCACGAGAAAATCCCCGCTTTAGCGCCACCTCGGAGATGCTGTGCCCCATCGCTCGTGCTCTAACTATACTTCATGTTCAAACTCACTTAAATCTTGATAACTTACCATTGTAGCAGCAGTAACCGATCTAACAACTGCACCAGACACTTGTTGTCTTATATAGGCGTTGCCGACTACTGCGCCGTATTCTGCCTGTTTACATAACTCTGTTTTTGAATACACATGCCTGTACCAATTTCTTTGGCCTTACAGTGTATAACAAAAGCATATGTCAAATCAAAATCCCAGAAGTGAACATACTTAAAGGTAGCCATTTTGTCAGTTTTATAAAGTGCCTTCATATTCATGTAGTAGAAGCTTTTACATCTTCCATGGCTAAAGAATATTTTATAATCAGACATAAGGTACGATTTCTGAATATAGAATGAGTTGTGCGTGTTCGACCCTGTGGAGGAGTGTCTAATTGTATTCTGTATTTGTCTGCTGGGGCAATAAGAATACCCAAAAACTGGCTTCTGTGCCAATAAACCTTCCAGACAATCAAGACAAAGAAAATATTATAAACTATGTTTGTCTGCTTACAGTTTTGATTATTTACCTGGAGATTCTTAACACAGACTACAACAAAGACGATGCAGATATTATAGAGAAGTGTTATACTGAAGCAGGAAAACATATTTTTTGCAATCCAGAACATTCCTCAGCACAATACAGTCAAATGTAGATATTATCGAACTAGGACTGGTCTCTACAATCAGTGTTATCCTGCAGGTCTTAAGAAAAAGACATAGAGTATCCCCTGATAACTCTAGCAATACCAGCTCACTTTCAGTAATGCATATTGCTCACGGGGGAGGGGATGTACTTCATGCTCATCTGAAAAAAATTTAAAAATTGATTGTTGCTGACTTATATTAACAACATACCTTTTAAAGAAGCACTGATGTGTAAATAGGGACCAGAACCTGAAAATATCTTTAAGCACACTCTCAGCAATACCAACATACTTTTGATAACGTATACTACCAAGAGGGCTGATACTTTATGACCATAAAAAAATAAAAAATTGCATATTTCCTTAATTGTTGTTACTGATGTAGAAGTATGGTCCCGAGCCTGAAAATGTTGAATAAGATATTTATTGTGTTAAGTCACATCTAGTACTGTAAATTTTTGGGTTAAGTTTAACTGAAAAGATCATACCTTCATGGAATATGGTAAAATATTTCATTAAAAATAATAAAAAAATTTTGCAAAATTTTAAAACATCAAGTACTTGACTAGATACAACATTTTCAAAAGGAGGGCATAAAGTACCCTTCCACCCTCCACCCCCTTAGCATTGCAAGGATTAAAGATTTCAAACATAAAAACACATATGTAACACTATTGTTGTAACTGAATTGTTCTATAGCAGTTATAGAATACGTATGCTTCACTTATTGGCACCACTGGGATAGCAAGTGACAGTATGCCTACAATGTAGTGGATGCAGTCTCTCTTTGATTGATTTATTACAAGTTCTAAGTGTTCTGGTAGTAGGATGTGGTACTACTGTAATATAGAGCAATACACTTTAGTTTACATTATAGTTTGGACATGAGACACTAAGAAGACATCTGCAAAATTTGGATAACCTGCATAGTTTACATTGCATCTGAGGTACACAGTCACAAATATAATGGTAGAGTTAGAACAAAAAGCTGTGTAATTATATATGTCCAACGGAAATAGTCGTTTTTTTTTTTGTTGTTGTTAAAGTGGGACATCAAAATTCTGTACTCAGACAGGTAATATCTACGAGGGTTGGAACTTAAATAATGGCAACTATTTATTTACAACTGATACAAAAGAGTTACATATTTGCACCTGTTACTGTCCTTCAAAGTAGTCACCAGCGTTGTGTAGAACCTGTTACCAGCGATGTGGAAGGCGTAGTATTCCGTTAGCAGAGCCTGTTCCATTGATGGTGCTTATGGAGCGGTCTACTGTCTGTCGAATCTCCTTGGCGGCTGTCTAAATACTGGAGGCCGAGAGGGCGTTGGCGGAACGCTTTCCAGTGAGTCTGTCGTTGGCCTCGATCGATCTTCTTGTCACCTCTATGCCACATAGTGTGCTGGCGCCAGCTTATGCCAGCGCAGTTGGAAGCTCTACCAGGCTGGTCTAGCTCATTCGAAAACATTTAATAGGAGAGCTTGGAAAAATGCAAATCTTTCTCACAAAAGCTGTTGTATAAATTTGAACAATCTGCATTTTATGAAGTCTATGATGTCATTATGCCGCCACCACCTTATATGTCATAGCGTGTGTGGAATAGTAACGAAAATCGATAACACTTTTATGATGTAGTCTACCCCTCACCATGCACTGTACAATGGCTTGGGAAGAAGAACTGTATCACTATGTTTACATGTGACACATCCTCTGAAAGAAGAAAACCGAATTCCGAAAACTGTTTCTCGCTTTCATGTTTACATGTTACTGCCCAAATAAGATTTGCTAGTCCAGTTAAATATGGCTCTTGGAAAACAGCTGTTACAATTTCTGATTTAGTCAGCACAATCACTATTAGATAAGGTGTATACAGCTTCAGTCTAATATTTCTACTTATCCTTTACTGAACAAAAAGCCACTCCGTCTATATTAGCCGAAAATTTTTGAAAACAAGACGAGACCTGACAGCCCAAGAACATTTCAAAACCGGTTGCCTTTACATGGGAACGAAAATCGATTGTGGAAACTGTAAGTGGATTTTCAGAATTGACTTTGAAGCGTTTACATTACTACCCACAAACGGTATTGGGAAATCGGTTTACGAAATCCGTTTTGGGTTCAAATGGTTCAAATGGCTCTGAGCACCATGGGACTCAACTGCTGTGGTCATAAGTCCCCTAGAACTTAGAACTACTCAAACCTAACTAACCTAAGGACATCACACACATCCATGCCCGAGGCAGGATTCGAACCTGCGACCGTAGCCGTCGTGCGGTTCCAGACTGTAGCGCCTTTAACCGCTCGGCCACTTCGGCCGGCAATCCGTTTTGGGAGCCCCATGTAAACAGGGTGTATGTCTTAACGTAAACTGTCCACAGATGATGCTGTTCTCTGTGGGAAGGTTGCAACAGCAGTAGGCTGTAGTGATTTACAGCAAGACCTGTAGAGGATTGACGATTGGTGAAGGGAACTGGAATTAGAGCTAAACTTGCATGTAAATAAGCAGACAGCCCCACCACTGTCCTATTATACTGTTGACGAAACATCGCTAGAAACACTAGCAATCGTAAAACATCTACAAGTAACCACACAGAGCGATATAAAGTGAAATGACTACATAAAGCAAATGGCAGGACAAGCAGATATCATGATCACGTTAATTGGAGGAATCTTAAGGAAATGTAATCAATCCATGAAGCAGGTGGCTTACAAAATACTTGTTCTATCGATTTTTAAGTATTTCGCATCAGCCTGGGAACGTTACCAGGTCATACCAATAGAAGATATAGACAAGAAACAACGAAGAGCAATGCATTTTGTCAAGGGATCGTTTAGTCAGCACAAGATACTAAACGAACTCCACAAACATCTCACGAAATGACCGTGATGAGAAATGGGAATTACTAAGGAGGTTATCGACAATCATTCTTTCCACACGAATGGAACAGGGTTGGGTGTTATTGCAATCATGTGGGGCATCTAATGTTACCTACTGTAAACAGTGTAAGCATCACAAGTGCGAATTATGTAGAAGTGATGGCATAAACTGATTGTGTCCTTCTCTGTAAGGAATCATCAGTAATATCTGATATGGATTATACGCCATGCTGTATACTATAAAAGAGAATTGACAGGCGATCTCTCTTTAGCAGAGATTTGCTGCGGTATTTTCTATTTTACATTCTTTGGTTCATACCAAGCAAAGTGGCGCAGTCGTTAGCACACTGGAGACAAATTCGGAAGGACAATGGTTCAAACCTGAGTCCAGCCATCCAGATTTAGGTTTTTCTTCATTTCTCTAAATAGCTCCAGGCAAATACCGAGGTGGTTCCTTTGAAATGGCACAACTGATTTCCTTCCCCATCCTTGACACAATCCGCGCTTGTGCTCCGTCTCTAATTACCTCAATGTCGACGGGACATTAATCCCAAAATTCCTTCCTTTTCTGTGGATCGTACTTCTACGTCTCTGTTGTACGAGATAATCACTCTGCTTCTGTGTATATGCAGATGCTATTTAGGATATGAACCACACTAATCAGTGTATATTATTACTAACTTAAAACGAGGGAGGTTACCATACAACGTGCTACTGATGAGAGGATATATTCTTAATGGACTGGATAAAACCTGTGATACACAACAGATCTTTTTTTAGAAACAGACTACAGGCCAGATATAATGTTACAAAGCAAAAGCACCTTGCTAGGGACAGTATGTCACGATGATGGAATGTTAATGATAAAGAACCAGTCCTGATGTTATAAAAGTAGGGCATACTTAAGTAGCTGCTGCCTGCATACTGCCTGTTAGCATAGTGTAGCAAAGACAAGGACCAGCATTATTTGTTCTCCAGCGTTGGAGTAGGGTAACGTGTTTTTTTAGATACAGGCCAGTGAGGCTCCCTGCCAAAATGCAGACTGCACTAAAAGCTACAAGGAGAGAAACAATTTTGCGCATGTGCATTGACCGAATAATTTTTGTTATTGTAAATGATTTCTTTATACATTGTTCTGGAAGTATCACCCCCTATTTAGATGTTCCCTTGGCCAGTGAGTTGACAAGAGAGGTCCCAACACAATACGGCAGCAGTACTAGTGATCCAGCATGGCACACGAAATTGTCAATGCGTGGGACCTATCCGACACACAGAAGAGAATAGAAGCTTTCGAAATGTGGTGCTACAGAAGAATGCTGAAGATTAGATGGGTAGATCACGTAACTAATGAGGAGGTATTGAATAGAATTGGGGAGAAGAGGAGTTTGTGGCACAACTTGACTAGAAGAAGGGATCGGTTGGTAGGACATGTTCTGAGGCATCAAGGGATCGCCAATTTACTATTGAAGGGCAGTGTGGAGGGTAAAAATCGTAGAGGGAGACCAAGAGATGAATACACTAAGCAGATTCAGCAGGATGTAGGCTGCAGTAGGTACTGGGAGATGAAGAAGCTTGCACAGGATAGAGTAGCATGGAGAGCTGCATCAAACCAGTCTCTGGACTGAAGTCCACACAAACACAAACACACACACACACACACACACACACACACACACACACACACACATTGGGTGTGACCACCTCTGGCAACAGTACAGGCCGGACTATGACAGGACATGCTGTGAATGATGTCATCAATCTCTTGTTGGGGCATTAACGCCCATTCTTCCTGCAGAGCTGCCGCATGAGTTGGAGGCTGATTGATGGATGCTGACGTCACGCAATTTGTCTTCCTAGTGCATGCCGGACATTCTCTATGTGACTAAATGGGATGAGCGAGCAGGCTACGCTATGTGTGTAATATCTTCCATTTCCAAAAAAACATCCCCCACACGTGGTCTGTGACGTCGAGCATTATCGTCCATCAGTACGAAAATGGGGCGCCAGCACCTCGCACCTCGCACATGAGGTGCCAAGATCTCGCCACGATACTTGACAGCAGTTAAACCTTGCCAATACACCCATAAAATTTCATAAAGACGAGTTCGAGTGGTCAACATAATCACTACCCATGCTATTACGGACTCAGTATCTTTCCACAATGTTTGGGTCCTGAAATAGTGTTCCACGTTACTCCAGAAGGGACTCCATTTAGAATCACTCTCCAGACCAAATCGGGGCTCATCTGTGAAAAGAAAATTTTCCTGTTATTTGACCGTGCAGGTGGCATGTTGACGACTCCACTCTAGACGTTCCCTTCTGTGAGGACGCGGCATAGGTATACATACAGCAGGTCTCCGACAATGAAGGACTTTCTGCCGAAGCCTTCTGTACGCCGTTTACGTTGATGAAACACATCCAGTGGATGCAGCGAGGTCAGATGCCAGCTGTCGTGCGGTATTAAGGCGGTACCGTCATGCCTTTACAGCCAAATAACAGTCCTCTCTTTCTGATGCCACAAGTGGTCGGCTTTGCTCTGGTCTTTTGGATACTCTTTCGGTCTCTATAACCTGTCACTACGTCCAAGAAACAACAGAACTGTTCACATTAAACCATCGAGCCATATCAGTTTGCTACTGTCCTGCTTCCATCTTTTCTTTCTGTGGCAGTCCACCGCAGAGAGTCTGGTAGCCGTCTTCTCTGTGCCATACTGCACCGCCTGTGACTGTGTACACAGTGATTGTGGATGTGGAACTACCCATCAAACACTACCCTGTTTGATACGTGCCCTGACATCATTGTTGGCGTGGTTGTCCGTAGACCAGAATGCCATCTTCCGTTCAGAATATGATCGTACGAACATCTGTTGACAGTTTGTACGTTTATATCGTGAATTAGACACAGGACGGGGAAGTAGCAATTTGTTGCTTTAATTTTAGACACCAGTTACATTCTCTAAGACTAATTATTTTATTGAATTTGTCATCTGTCGTAAATCTTGACCTATACTTTGATGCATTGGTCACCTAATAGCCTACATCTTTACGTAAAATCGCTGTTGGAACGAAATTATCAGACTGCATCATACCGAACGTTCAGGTGCGTAGAAAAGATGTAAAGCAACACACGGAATTCATGTGCTCCGTGAGCACTAAACAGCATACTTGTAAATATTACTTACCTTGTAGGCCGTGGCTCCGTCTTCATATACGAGGGTTGGAACTTTAATAGTAGCAACTATTTATTTACAGCTCGTAAAAAGTAGGTACGTGTTTCAAAGTTTTACTGGCCTTCAAAATGTTCAATTATGTGTGAAATCTTATGGGACTTAACTGCTAAGGTCATCAGTCCCTAAGCTTACACACTACTTAACCTAAATTATCCTAAGGACAAACACACAAGCCCGAGGGAGGGCTCTAACCTCCGCTGGGACCAGCCGCACAGTGCATGACTGCAACGCCCTAGACCGCTCGGCTAATCCCGCGCGGCACTGGCCTTCAAAGTGTATAACCCGTTGCAGACATGTGGAAGTCGTAGGATACTCTTAGCAGTGCCAGTTGTGTTGACAGTTCGAGCGGCGCGGTCTATTGCCCGACGAATTTGTAGCAGTTCTGAAGCGAATGCCGTGAAGTGTTTCCTTCGTCTCCTACCTTCCAAACTTTACAGAAGCTCTCCTGCGAATCTTGCAGAACTAGCACTCCTGAAAGAAAGGATATTGCGGAGACATGGCTTAGCCACAGCCTGGGGGATGTTTCCAGAATGAGATTTTCACTCTGCAGCGGGGTGTGCGCTGATACGAAACTTCCTGGCAGATTAAAAATGTGTGCAGCCGTGGCTTATTAAACTGATAGTTCGGTAATTTTCACATCTGTCAACACCTGCTTTCTTTGGGATTGGAATTATTATATTCACCTTGAAGTCTGACGGTATTTCGCCTGCCTGATACGTCTTGCTCACTAGATGGTAGAGTTTTGTTAGGCCTGGCTCTCCCAAGGCTGTCAGTAGTTCTAATGGAATGTTGTCTACTCCCGGGGCCTTGTTTCGACTTAGGTCTTTCAGTGCTCTGTCAAACTCTTCACGCAGTATCATATCTCCTATTTCATCTTCATCTACATTCTCTTCCATTTCTATAATATTGTCCTCCAGAACATCGCCCTTGTATGGAAAAAACGGAGAATATTTTTGTCTACCGTTTTGCGTATTGCATTTGTTTATGTTTTGCATTCTTTACATTGTTTCTACTTTACTATCAACTGTTTATAATGTTTTGTGGCAAAATAAACACAAACTCAAAAATTTTTTGTTTATTGCTTTAATTTTGGACACCACTATCTATAACACACAACAGACAACCGACGACCTAGGTTAATGTGGACCCAAGACTACTCGAAAAACCGAGATACTCAAATAAACGGCAGTACACTTTTTTGGAACCTCCTGCTTACTGCTTTTACTAAACATTCTAAACACCATATTTGACAGCCCTTTGTTTTACGTGTTACCCGCCAGACAAGGGACAATTTATTTACAAAATTAGACTTAAGACGCACTGTGTTTCATATCAGTTGCTTTCAATTCACTGACAGGAAATTGCACCTAACTTATTCTATTTGGTCTCATCTACTTTTTTCCTGACTCAGGTTGTCATTTTAAAGAGACTCAAAATATCAATATAATTAAATGAATTTAGTCCTGTAGTCTCTAATAACAGATCTACGCATGTCAGTTGTTTATTGTGCACATTGACAGTTTAGTAGATACCTCCATCTTTGGTCCCTTCCTCTAGTGAGCACGCACTAGTCAATATAATTGCATACCACACCAGTACTCGAACGTGGATTTCCCACTTATTGTGAGCAAACGCCTTAACCATTTCGACTATTCGTGCACCCCTCCTGGACCGCCACAATCCTCCATATGCCGCATCTGTCTACATCTCCTAATGCTCCCACATCCATTATGCGATTTCCACAACAGGGAGGGTCATTCTTGTAACAAATAATTGGTATTTGTTGTTAGTTGATGGCTATTAATATTTTTGCAGACCTAAGCCCAATTTAAAAGGCGGTACTTATTTTGGATTCTAATTAGAAATGTTGTTTTTGTAAAGTGGCTCCTCCCAGAGCAAAGTAAAGAACCCACCACTGTACCCATGAGTGTATTTTCGTGTAGTACAACAATTGGCTTCGACGCTGATTATTTTTATAGACTTGATCCACCTGCTTGCAAAATACTATTGTGTGCACATTCCCGTGCATTACCGTGGGTTTGCCTTTTCAGACTTTCTGTGTTTCTTCAAGAATTTAACCACCTCTGAGCCACCACAGGAAATGTCTGTCAATGAAGTTGTTCAGATTCAAGTGTAGCAGATTGAGCAACTGCTGGCAACCGTCCGCTCGCAGCAAGAGGTTTGGAGGGGAGGAAAGTGGTGTCGTCCGAAGAGTGAATGCCAAAGCAAGGTTGGTACCTCGCAAAGCGACCACAAGAGAAGATAGTCACTGCAAGCAGCATTGACGAATAAGTGACACCATAGCCAAGCTCAGAAATGTTTCGCTACACCATCGCAACACCTCTTCTACTTACAGCCAAGCACAGTACCACTCAGTCCAGTTTGTGATCATCAACTGAGACAACAGCATCATCTTCTAATAAGCAATCTGTGTGACCAATGTATTAAAGATAACTTTATGTGAAAGTTATTGTTGAATGTACTCTGTGTGAGAGTCTTGCATTTTGTCGCAAATGATGCATTCATGTTCAGAGACAGCTGTCAATACTCATGAAATTACTGTCGTAATGGATTATATGAAGTTAAGTAATTCTTCTTATCTAAGTTATAATAAAGTGAAATAATATTTTACGTCCCCCCCCCCCCCCCCCCAAGAACCATGGACCTTGCCGTTGGTGGGGAGGCTTGCGTGCCTCAGCAATACAGATAGCCGTACCGTAGGTGCAACCACAACGGAGGGGTTTCTGTTGAGAGGCCAGACAAACGTGTGGTTCCTGAAGAGGGGCAGCAACCTTTTCATTAGTTGCAGGGGCAACAGTCTGGATGATTGACTGATCTGGCCTTGTAACACTAACCAAAACGGCCTGGCTGTGCTGGTACTGCGAACGGCTGGAAGCAAGGGGAAACTACAGCCGCTATTTTTAAATGATGATGGCGTTCTCTTGGGTAAAATATTCCGGAGATAAAATAGTCCCCCATTCGGATCTCTGGGCGGGAACTACTCAGGAGGACGTCGTTAACAGGAGAAAGAAAACTGGCGTTCTACGGATCGGAGCGTGGAATGTCAGATCCCTTAATCGGGCAGGTGGGTTAGAAAATTTAAAAAGGGAAATGGATAGGTTAAAGTTACATATAGTGGGAATTAGTGATGTTCGGTGGCAGGAGGAACAAGACTTTTGGTCAGGTGAATGCAGGGTTATAAATACAAAATCAAATAGGGCTAATGCAGGAGTAGGTTTAATAATGAATAAAAAAATAGGAGTGCAGGTAAGCTACTACAAACAGCATAGCGAACGCATTATTGTGGCCAAGATAGACACGAAGCCCATGCCTACTACAGTAGTACAGGTTTATATGCCAACTAGCTCTGCAGATGACGAAGAAATTGAAGAAATGGATGATGAAATAAAAGAAATTATTCAGATAGTGAAGGGAGACGAAAATTTAATAGTCATGGGTGACTGGAATTCGGTAGTAGGAAAAGGGAGAGAAGGAAACGTAGTAGGTGAACATGGATTGGGGCTAAGAAATGAAAGAGGAAGCCGCCTGGTAGAATTTTGCACAGAGCACAACTTAATGATAGCTAACACTTGGTTCAAGAATCATAAAAGAAGGTTGTATACATGGAAGAAGCGTGGAGATACTGACAGGTTTCAGATAGATTACATAATGGTAAGACAGAGATTTAGGAACCAGGTTTTAAATTGTAAGACATTTCCAGGGGCAGATGTGGACTCTGATCACAATTTATTGCTTATGAACTGTAGATTAAAACTGAAGAAACTGCAAAAAGGTTGGAATTTAAGGAGATGGGACCTGGATAAACTGACTAAACCAGAGGTTGTACAGAGTTTCAGGGAGAGCATAAGGGAACAATTGACAGGAATGGGGGAAAGAAATACAGTAGAAGAAAAATGGGTAGCTTTGAGGGATGAAGTAGTGAAGGCAGCAGAGGACGTAGTAGGTAAAAAGGCGAGGGCTAGTAGAAATCCTTGGGTAACAGAAGAAATACTGAATTTAATTGATGAAAGGAGAAAATATAAAAATGCAGTAAATGAAGCAGGCAAAAAGGAATACAAACGTCTCAAAAACGAGATCGACAGGAAGTGCAAAATGGCTAAGCAGGGATGGCTAGAGGACAAATGTAAGGATGTAGAGGCTTATCTCACTAGGGGTCAGATAGATACTGCCTACAGGTAAATTAAAGAGACCTTTGGAGAAAAGAGAACCACTTGTATGAATATCAAGAGCTCAGATGGAAACCCAGTGCTAATCAAAGAAGGGAAAGCAGAGAGGTGGAAGGAGTATATAGAGGGCCTATACAAGGGCAATGTACTTGCGGACAATATTATGGAAATGGAAGAGGATGTAGATGAAGATGAAATGGGAGATATGCTACTGCGTGAAGAGTTTGACAGAGCACTGAAAGAGCTGAGTCTAAACAAGGCCCCGGGTGTAGACAACATTCCATTAGAACTACTGACGGCCTTGGGAGAACCAGTCCTGATAAAACTCTACCATCTGGTGAGCAAGATGTATGAGACAGGTGAAATACCCTCAGACTTCAAGAAGAATATAGTAATTCCGATCCCAAAGAAAGCAGGTGTTGACAGATGTGAAAATTACCGAACAATCAGTTTAATAAGTCACAGATGCAAAATACTAACGCTTATTCTCTACCGACGAATGGAAAAACTGGTAGAAGCTGACCTCGAGGAAGATCAGTTTGGATTCCGTAGAAATATTGGAACACGTGAGGCAATACTGACCCTACGACTTATCTTGGAAGTTAGATTAAGGAAAGGCAAACCTACGTTTCCAGCATTTGTAGACTTAGAGAAAGTTTTTGACAATGTTGAGTGGAATACTCTCTTTCGAATTCTGGAGGTGGTAGGGGTTAAATACAGGGAGCGAAAGGCTATTTACAATTTGTACAGAAACCAGATGGCAGTTATAAGAGTTGAGGGGCATGAAAGGGAAGCAGTGGTTGGGAAGGGAGTGAGACAGGGTTGTAGTCTATCCCCAATGTTATTCAATCTGTATATTGAGCAAGCAGTGAACGAAACAAAAGAAAAATTCGGAGTAGGTATTAAAATCCATGGAGAAGAGATAAAAACTTTGAGGTTCGCCGATGACATTGTAATTCTGTCAGAGACAGCAAAGGACTTGGAAGAGCAGTTGAACGGAATGGACAGTGTCATGAAAGGAGGGTATAAAATGAACATCACCCAAAGCAAAACGAGGATAATGGAATGTAGTCGAATTAAGTCGGGTGATGCCGAGGGAATTAGATTAGAAAATGAGGCACTTAAAGTAGTAAAGGAGTTTTGCTATTTGGGTAGCAAAATAACTGATGATGGTCGAAGTAGAGAGGATATAAAATGTAGACTGGCAATGGCAAGGAAAGCGTTTCTGAAGAAGAGAAATTTGTTAACATCGAGTATTGATTTAAGTGTCAGGAAGTCGTTTCTGAAAGTATTTGTATGGAGCATAGCCATGTATGGAAGTGAAACATGGACGATAACTAGTTTGGACAAGAAGAGAATAGAAGCTTTCGAAATGTGGTGCTACAGAAGAATGCTGAAGATTAGATGGGTAGATCATATAACTAATGAGGAGGTATTGAATAGGATTGGGGAGAAGAGAAGTTTGTGGCACAACTTGACTAGAAGAAGGGATCGGTTGGTAGGACATGTTCTGAGGCATCAAGGGATCACCAATTTAGTATTGGAGGGTAGCGTGGAGGGTAAAAATCATAGAGGGAGAACAAGAGATGAATACACTAAACAGATTCAGAAGGATGTAGGTTGCAGTAGGTACTGGGAGATGAAGAAGCTTGCACAGGATAGAGTAGCATGGAGAGCTGCATCAAACCAGTCTCAGGACTGAAGACCACAACAACAACAACAATGTTTTACGTGTTATAGTATACACTTGATCTTCTCTCGGAACAAAGTAAAGGGCTCACCACAGTGCCAACAAATGTATTTTCATCCAGTACAACACCTTTTATTAATATTAACGAACGGAATAAAATAATACAGGTGCAGTCTGTGAGGCCAAAGTTGGCTGAGGACAGTAGGCTACTGTAGGATGAGTAGCAGTCAAAGTCCAGTATAACCCTGAACAGTCAGAGATGGCGTCCAGTGAGGCAGCAACGGTGGAATTTGGATGGCGGAGATAGCATTCAACAAGATCTTGGCCATGGACTACTAGAGACGACATTGACTAAGGCAGGAGGCCCAGATGATCAGTAGTGATGTCCAACAAGGTAGTAGCCTTGGACAGTAGAGATGGCATCCAGCGAGGCAGTAGCTTGGACAATCAGAAATGGCATCCAGTGAGGCTGTAGCCATGGATGGCAGAGATAGCACCTTGAGAGATAGTGGCCCTGAAGAACTCGAGATGATGTCCAGTGAGGAGGGAACCCTACTGTCAGTGGTGACATCCAGCGAGGTGAGAGCCCTGGACAGTTGGAGATGACTTCCAGTGAGGCAGGAAACTCAGATGGTCAGAAATGTTGTCCAGTGAGGCAAGTGCCCTGGATGGTCAGGGGTGACATTCAGCAAGTCAAGAGCCATGGATGGTCTGAGATGATATCCAGCAAGGTGGGGCCCTTTACAGTCGGCAGCTAGCTGGAGGATGGGCTGAATGTGAAGTCCATCAAAGCAGCTCAGGGGAATCACTTGACAATGTCCTGATGACTCAAAAGCAGTGATAACTGAATAACTGATCCTTGACCAGCTCAGCAATACAGGGTGGTCCATTGATAGTGACTGGGCCAAACATCTCACGAAATAAGCATCAAACGAAAAAACTACAAAGAACGAAACTCGTTTAGCTTGAAGGGGGAAACCAGTGGCGCTATGGTTGGCCCACTAGACGGATATCAACTGCATTTTTTAAAATAGGAACACCCATTTATTATTACATATTCGTGTAGTACGTAAAGAAATATGAATGTTTTAGTTGGACCACTTTTTACGCTTTGTGATAGATGGCACTGTAATAGTCACAAACGAATGAGTACGTGGTATCACTTAACATTCCGCCAGTGCGGACAGTATTTGCTTCGTGATACATTACCCATGTTAAAATGAACTGTTTACCAAATGCGGAAAAGGTCGATATCGTTTTGATGTATGGCTATTGTGATCAAAACGCTCAACGGGCGTGTGCTATGTATACTGCTCGGAATCCTGGACGACATCATCCATGTGTCCGGACCGTTCACCGGATAGTTACGTTATTTAAGGAAACAGGAAGTGTTCAGCCACATGTGAAAGGTCAACCACGACCTGCAACAAATGATGATGCCCAAGTAGGTGTTTTAGCTGCTGTCGCGGCTAATCCGCAAATCAGTAGCAGACAAATTGCGCGAGAATCGGGAATCTCAAAAACGTCGGCGTTGAGAATGCTACATCGATTGCACCCATACCATATTTCTATGCACCAGGAATTGCATGGCGATGACTTTGAACGTCGTGTACAGTTCTGCCACTGGGCACAAGAGAAATTACGGGACGATGACAGATTTTTTGCACACGTTTTATTTATCAACAAAGCGTCATTCACCAACAACGGTAACGTAAACCGGCGTAATACGCACTATCGGGCAACGGAAAATCCACGATGGCTGCGACAAGTGGAACATCAGCGACCTTGACGGGTTAATGTAAGGTGCGGCATTATGGGAGGAAGGATAATTGGCCCCCATTTTATCGATGGCAATCTAAATGGTACAATGTATGCAGATTTCCTACGTAATGTTCTACCAGTGTTACTACAAGATGTTTCACTGCATGACAGAATGGCGATGTACTTCCAACGTGATGGATGTCCGGCACATAGCTCGCGTGCGGTTGATGCGGTATTGAATAGCATATTTCATGACAGGTGGATTGGTCGTCGAAGCACCATACCATGGCCCGCACGTTCACCGGATCTGACGCCCCCGGATGTCTTTCTGTGGGGAAAGTTGAAGGATATTTGCCATCGTGATCCACCGACAACGCCTGACAACATGCGTCAGCGCATTGTCAATTCATGTGTGAACATTAAGGAAAGCGAACTACTCGCTGTTGGGAGGAATGTCGTTACACGTATTGCCAAATGCATTGAAGTTGACAGACATAATTTTGAGCATTTATTGCATTAATGTGGTATTTACAGGTAATCACACTGTAACAGCGTGCGTTCTCAGAAATGATAAGTTCACAAAGGTACATGTATCACATTGGAATAACCGAAATAAAATGTTCAAACGTACCCATGTTCTGTATTTTAATTTAAAAAACCTACCTGTTACCAACTGTTCGTCTAAAATTGTGAGCCAATTGTTTGTGACTATTACAGCGCCATCTATCACAAAGCGAAAAAAGTGGTCCAACTAAAACATTCATATTTCTTTACGTACTATACGTATATGTAATAAAAAATGGGGGTTTTATTTTAAAAAAAGTTCAGTTGATATCGGTTTGACCTATGGCAGCGGCATCTAGCGGTCCAACCATAGCACCATCTGGTTTCCCCCTTCAAGCTAGACAAGTTTCGTTCTTTGTAGTTTTTTCGTTTGACACTTATTTCGTGAGATATTTGGCCCGGTCACGATCAATGGACCACCCTGCATACATGATGAGTGCCTGCCAGACACACTGCTGTGGAGTGGCCAGGTGGTGCCCTAAATACCCGGCTCGTGTAAGAATACAGATGCACATACAGTGGACACATGATCTCATGGAAGGAATGAGATAGCCGCAATCACGGCACTGCAGACTGTGACATGTAAGTTGCCAGTGGTAATGCTGCCCCCACCCAATAAAATGATGGCAGGTGGAAAATAGTTGCAGCATCCTGTGGTCCACCCCCATATGGATGGTCATATCACAGGCAAATAATGTGGATATAATTTCATTTCCCTTTTTAAGAAGAGATGGTGAACCTAGCTCTGAGACAAAACAGTATCTGAAGGTAGAAGGTGCAATGTCGAGATGGTGGACCACAGCAGTAGAGCACCAGCAGCGAATGGGAGGCAGCTGGGAGAAATGCAACTAGGACCATGGGGATTAGCAGCAGATGAGAGACAGTGCTCGACCACTGATGGCCTCCAAAGATGTAATTGGGCTGGCACGACACCTGCAGCTGATGGAAGATAGGGATCGACCATTGATGAATGCTGGAGATTTGATCGGACCGATGGGGCGTCTGAGGCTGATGGGATATGAGCTACACCAACGATGGCCACAGAGGTGCAAAGGTACTGATTGGGCAGGCGGCAAAGGAGGCTATGCCAGTGCTGGAGGTGGCCAGACCTGTGGCAAAGAAAGCTGTGCCGCTGGCAGAAGAGGCCAGGCTGGCGGTGAATGAGGTTATGTAGTGATAGAAGAGGCAAGACTGGTGGCAGAGGAGATTGCATAGTTGTCAGAAGTGGTGGCAGTGGTGCTGGCTGGAGCAGGGAGTGTAGTCATGGCAGTTGCCGGGGACTCATAGAAACCCACAAGCAGCTTGAAGGGTGGCAGAGGAGGAAGTGTCTGTGCAAATGTAGGTCTAAAACCATTATAGCGTGCAAACTGATTAATTCCAAACTCTTTTGCAGCAGTGCCCCCCATCTGCTCCTGATGCAGCGTCCATTGATACTTCTGCAGATGGAGCTGCTTCTTCCAGCATTGCAAAAATAATGGGTTCACAGCTATCACAACAGAACACTAGGGAAAAGAGATAAATAGCATATGAAAGAATGTCTTGCATCACCACTTTTTTTTGTTCATGACTGGAGGGGCAATATGCCACAACTAAGGTGCACAGCTGTCAGAGAACAGGTACAGGCTGTGGCTGGCCAAGAGCAGTAGGTTGCTCAAGGATGAGTAGCGGTCAAATTCCAGCAAGGCAGTAGCCGTAGACAGTCAGAGATGGTGTACAGTGAGCCCTAGATGGTTGGAGATGGTGTCCAGAGAGGTGACAGTCCTAGATGGCTGGAGATGGCATCCAGTGAGATGGCAGTCCTGGATGGCCAGAGATGGTGTCTAGCAAGATGGCAGCCCTGGACAACCAGAAATAATGTTAAGTGATGTGGGAACCCTGGTTGGTCGGCAGTGACATCCAGTGGGGTGAAAGCCCTGAACTGTCAGAGATGATGTCGAGTGATATGGGAGCCCAGGACAGTTGGAGGCGACAAACAGTGAGGGGAGAGTCTGGAAAGTTGGAGGTGACATCCAACAAGGAGAGACCCTAGGTGGTCGGCGGCAAGATGGAGGGTGAGCTGCACGTGAAGTCCAGCAAGATAGCATGTAGGAAGCACTCGACAATGGCCTGACTACTCAAACATGGCTGTGGTTGATACTCAGAGATGTACTAGGTGAGTGCACGCTAAGCACACTGCCATGGAGTGGCCAGGTGGTGGTGCCCTAAATACCAATCTGGCGCAAGAATTCAGGCATGCATACAGGAGGTATGTGATCTCACGTAAGGGAAGATGTGCCTGTAATCACAGCAATGCATATGGCGACCTGCTTGCCACCAGCAGCGAGACTGTTGCCACCAGATGCTGACAGCAGCTGGGAGATCAGTTGAAAACAACCCAGGCTATTTTTGTTATTGTTATATTATTGTTTGAATATGATGTAGCATGGTAGTATTGCATGTGGATTGTAACTGTGGCAACACGCAGTCCATACCTGTATGCCTCGTTGTATCACAGGTAACTTCCTGGGGATACAATGCCCTCAAAAAAATGAAGATCCTGGGTAGAATT
Source organism: Schistocerca serialis cubense (assembly GCF_023864345.2). Classification (NCBI taxonomy): domain Eukaryota; kingdom Metazoa; phylum Arthropoda; class Insecta; order Orthoptera; family Acrididae; genus Schistocerca; species Schistocerca serialis. The sequence continues at coordinate 986,743,653 of NC_064640.1, read as the reverse complement.
CCACAACTGCAGAACTTTCGAAATATTCATATAACAAATTTCTGGACAAGCTGACCGACATCGTTCAGAACATTTGATTAACACAAGAAATTCATGAAGACTGGAACACAGCGTTGATCACCCACTGCAAAAATCGGAGAAAACCGATGTGAACAACTGTAGAGTCATTTGTCTCTTATGGGTTACTGATAAGATCTTATAATAAGCCTTATTAGTTAGGGCAGAACAACAACTCGATCCTGAAATTTGTCAATATCAATGTGAATTTAGAATTAATGAATCATGTTCAGAGCAGATTCTCAACTAAAAGTCGATAATAAAAGGTCACAAAAGAAGATTTAAAATTTTAGTAACTGCTTTTGTTGACTTCAAGAAAAAATATGACTCAGTTGACAGGAAGCCAAGGTTCGAAATTCCAATTGAACTGGGCTTAGTTAGTAAAATCAGTCATCTAGTTAAGAAATCTCTAACAAGCACCAATTCTAAAGTGAAATTTAGAGGTGATTTTTCTGGAAGTTTTAAGATCAAAACTGGAATCAGACAGATATATGGTCTGGCTCCACTGCTATTCAATTGTGTACTAGAAAAGCCTTATGAGAATAGAGAAGGCTATTACGAGAAATCCAAATCAGTAAGGGAATTAGATTAGGTTACAAAACGGACAGCATACAAACAGACTGTCTACTGTTTGCAGGCGGCCTATCTATTTTTGCAAACTCAATGGAGACATCCAAAAAACAAGCTGAAAAAGCAGACATACACATCTCCTTTGAGAAGACCAAATTTACGACAAACATTCAGGCAGCCCCGAGATAATGTAACCTAAATATGCAAAAATTGACAGAATTAACAAGTTCAAATATCAAGGATAAATGACTGGACAAGGCTTTTGGAAAAAGAAACCATAAAAACAAGAGTTCATGAGACAAACAATCACCTCACTAAGGATGTACATAATAAGAAATCAGTATCACTCAATGCTAAACTTACAGACGGTAATTCGCCCAGAAACACTTTATACATCAGAACGTTTAAACAAAATTGCGGTGATGGGTGCACTGGAAATCGCAAAAAGAAAAATACTAAGGTTAATTTTGAGACCAGTTAAAGAGCAATCGCAGTACATAAGAGGTCAGAATAATGACCTTTAAAAGTAAATTGAAAAAATTAGAGACATGATTAGGTAAAGAAGAATACTGTAGCTCTCTGTGGCCACATCCAAAGGATGAACTCCAGAAGAATAATAAAAAGACGACTTTATTTTGGTAAATGAAAAATGGATAACATAGGGTGCAAAGATGACCTCCAAATTACTCCTCTCAGAAAAAAATTCCTAGATTCCAAAGGTTTCCTTGAAGAATCAAGAAAAAAGACTAAAGACACTTGAACAGAAGAAATAAGAGAGAACATCGAGAAATGATGAGAGAAATGTGGAAAAAAATAATCCAACAATAAGCGAAAAATTATACTCTAGTACCTTCCACCGCGGAAGTCGAACACGCGGCAGAACAAATGGACGTGGTCAGCCCATAGAAGGCTCCGCCTCCGCGGCGGCTATTCCGCTCAGCGGCTCTCGCTCAGCGGCTCTCGCGCAGCGAGGGCGCCACTGCTAAGCCACGTGCAGACAGCGGCCAATAGCTGCTCCCTCCGGTTTCATATATAGGGACCCGCTCTGCCCTAGTCTCTGGACAATCCAAGCCAAGGCACGCTCCCGACTCTGTCTCCTCAAGCTCCTTTCTGGCCGTACGTGGGGTCTGGACCCGTCCACCATCCTCCACACCTATAAATCCCTCATCCGTCCTATCCTTTGTTACGCCCATCCGGCCTGGATCTCCGCCCCCCCTACCTTTTATAAATCACTACAAATCCTTGAAGCCATGCTCTCCGCCTTGCCTGTCGCATCCGTCTCCCCTCCCCCACGCGGATCCTGTATGATCTCATCCCCTTCCCCCACCTCCTCCTTTTCCTTGAAAGGATACGGATCCTGTACACCTCCCACAAACTTGATCCTCCTCATCCGCTTCTCTCACCCATCCTCTCCCACCCCCGCCTGCTGCTGCGCCTGTATTCCCACGTCCCACCCGGTCTCCATCTCTCCACCCTCCTTACCCTCTCCCAAGGTGGCTTCCGCCAGCTCCCCTCCCTGATGATGTCCTCCTCCCCTCCATCTACCCCTCCTACCAACTTTGATCCTCCCTCCCTCTTCCTGTGTCTGTTCCTTTGGGCACCCTCCCTCCCTCCTCCCTTCCTCCCCACTCCTCCCCCGAACTCCCCTCCCCTGTCCCTCTACTCCTCCTCCCATCTCCTCAGCCATTGGCATCTTTGTTTCCCCTCTCCACCCTCTCCACCCCCCCTCACCCCTCTTCCCCTCTTGGCAGGTCCCTGGACTCGCACACGCTACGTGGACTTTCGCGCGCCGGAGATCATTGCCATCAGTGTCTCGTGTGTGTGACGTCGTTTTGTGTTTTTAGTGTCCGCCGTCACGCTTCTACGTTCACTTGTGCCGTCGGATTCATCAGTGTTATGTGCGCCGTGCCAACGTGTTCTCAGTGTCGTTATCGTCGAGTGTGAACGACTCCGTGTTTTTTGTGAATCTGTGACCACTATTTTTTGCCCGTCACTATGTTAATTCTAATTCTCCATTCTTGTACTGTTATTGTCAACACTATGGCTGAAGAGCGGCGTAGCATGCTGCTGACGGCCTACCTGATTGTTCAGGTATTCAAATAACACTAAAGGGAAAAAAAAGTCCTAGTCCAGCCAGTCTGGTACTCGCGCTGGATTTCGTTTCTATCTCGGCGGTACTGCGTTCTGGTCGTTGCTCGTTGTTGACTTTGCCTGGTGGATGGTGGAGCACTTGCCCGCAAAAGGCAAAGGTCCCGAGTTCGAGTCTCGGTCCGGCAGACAGTTTTAATCTGCCAGGAAGTTTCACAACGCAAAAAGCTTGCCAAATTTAAACGAACGCTAAATCCCCGATATTGGTGACGTTTTACAGAAGCTCGAAATTTAGTGAGGAATTCAATGCGAGATGCGTGTAATAGTTTCCACAATGAAACTTTGTCTCGAAACCTCGCAGAAAATCCAAAGAGATTTTGGTCTTTTGTAAAGTATGCTAGCGCCAAGACAATCAATAAAATACTATCGATGACAGTGCTGCTAAAGCACAGTTACTAAACACAGCCTTCTGAAATTTCTTCACCAAAGAAGACGAAGTAAATATTCCTGAATTCGAATCAAGGACGGACCTCGACATGAGTAACTTAGAAGTATATATCCTCGAAGTAGTTAAGCAACTTAAATCATTTAATAGAAGGAAGTCTCTCGGTTCAGGCTGTATACTAATTAGGTTCCTTTCAGAGTATGCTGAAACAATAGCTCCACACTTAACAATCGCTCGACGAAAGATCCCTACCCAAAGACTGGAAAGTTGCACAGGTCACACCAATATTCAAGAAAGGCACTGAATTACAGACCCATATCATTAACGTCGATATGCAGCAGGATTTTGGAACATGTGTTGTGTTCGAACATTATGAGTACCTCGAAGAGAACGGTCTATTGACACACAGTCAACACGGATTTAGGAAACATCATTCTTGTGAAACGCAACTAGCTCTTTACTCACATGAAGTAATGAATGCTACTGGCAAGGGATTTCAAATTGAGTCCATATTTCTAGATTTCCAGATGGCTTTGGACACAGTACTCACAAACGACTTTTAATCATAGTGTGTGCTTACGGAATATCGTCTAAGTTATGCTACTCTATTAGATAACATGTCAATATGATGCGAGAACTGGCAATTGATCCCAACTAATGAAATGTGTGAGGTCACCCATTATGAGTGCTAAAAGAAATCCGTTAAACTTCGGTTACATGATAAATTAATCAAACTTAAAGGCCGTAAATTCAACTAAATACCTAGGAATTACAAATACGAACAACTTAAATTGGGAAGAACACATATACTTATGTTCAGAAAAAAACAGGAGCCTTCAACGACTAGACATAGGACGCTCGTATTCACAGGACATGTGCACTTGTATGTTCTGTGGAAATGATTAGCATTTGGACCATGTCAGGTTACGGGTTCAAGATCAACATCGGTATCGTGGCGCAACACCACCCACCGGTAAAATGTGCCTGCGGCTCTCGTTGTCGCTATAAACCGAAGGTAATGGACCAGTGTGACTTGAGCAGATGTGCAGAATGCCTCGCAGACGTACGCGCGAACCATACCGTCAGATCAGTGAGTTTGAAAGAGGGTGCGTTATTGGCATGAGAGAATGTGATGCATCCATCCGGCAAATTGCTGCTCGTGCAGGACCAAATGTTTCGGCAGTGCAACGCGTGTGTGCAGAATAGTTCACAGAATGCCGCAGAACACGAGAGATGGGTCAGGTCACACCACCCAGACCACCTCCTAAAGGGATCGACACCTCATCTGAATGGCATTGCAGGACAGATCTGCGTCCTCCTCGGCTCTGGCACAACAGAGTAGCAGTGGAAACAAAGTACACTACCAGGGCTGACGTCCGTCGCCTCTTATTACGACACAGGTTACATCCTCATTGTGCAGTTCTCCGCCTCCCTTTGACGAATGTGCAGAAACGTGCTAGATGGCAACGGTGTATGGAACGCCGCCACTGCGGGTAGGAATGGCATCAGACGGGTAGGAATGGCATCAGATTGTGTTTTCGGACGAATTCAGGTTCTGTTTGTTCGTAAATGATGACTGCATTTTGATTCACCGCAGACAGGGGAGCAGCATCACAGTGACTGCATTCCCAGAAGACATACAACTCCAACTTGAGCCTTATGGTGTGGGATGCTATTGGGTACAACCACAAATCACAGCTGGTGCATGTCCAGGGCACTGTGACCAGTGTGAGGTATGTGAATGACATCCTGCGCGACCGGTAGACATATCCTTTCTGCACAACGCCCCAGACGCCATTTTTCAGCCATGTCACTGCATGAACACGTGTCTTCTTGGTGTCACAGGACGTCAGCCTTTTGCCTGGCCCGCCAGATCACCAGACTTATCGCCAATCGAAAATGTTTGGGAAATGGTGAAACGACAGGTGCAGCGCTGTGACCCAATGCCGACCATCACAGATGAACTTTGGAACCAGGTGAATTCAGCGTGGATGGCTATACCACAGGACGCCATTCGCGCCTTATATGTGTCAATGACATCAAACATAGAACGAGTTTTCAGGATTTATGGTGGGCTCCCTGCCTAATAGGCAACAGGACAAATGCTGAACTGAGGTGACTGGAATGCTAATCATTTCTCCAGAACATGCTAATGTACATGTCCTGTGAATATGAATGTCCTATCTCTAGTCATTCAAGGTGTTCTGTTTTTCCTGAACATGAGTCTAGAAAAGTTGTGGGAAAGGCAAACCAAAGACTGCAATTTATTAGCAGAACACTTAGAAGATGCAAAAGATCTATTAAAGAGACTGCCTATGCTACGCCTGTCTGTCCTCTTTTGGAGTATTTCTGCATGGTGAGAGATCCTTGCCAGATAAGATTAACAGAGTACATCGAGAAAGTTCGAAGAAGAGCAGCACATTGCATATTATCAAGAAATAGGGAGATTGTGCCAAGGACATGATACAGGGTTTGGGACGGACATTATTAAAATAAAGGCGTTTCTAGTTACGACGGAATCTTCTCACGAAATTGCAGTCAACAACTATCTCCTCCTCTCCAATATATTGTTGATGCCGACCTACATGAATCATGAGGAATGATCATCATAATAAATGAGGGAAATCATAGCTCAGACAGAAAGACATAGGCGTTCGTTAGTAGTAGGGCAACCTGCGTACAGCTCCACTCTGGATTGTTGCAAAATCAGGTCAAGATGGCGGATCCGAGAGGGCGGCCACAGATGTGGCAATGTTGCAGTGATGTCATGGTGGGAAGTTCAATTTTTGGCGGGAAAATTGGTCAATTTGCCTACCTCCTCTAATCTCACCCCTCCCCCTCTCCATTACCCCATCCCCCCTCCCCACTTGTGGCAGGAAAAGGACTCAGTCTTTGTTGGCCTGCCAGATAGGACAGATGTGAGTATGCATAGTTTAGTTAAATAAATTGAGTTGTCATAGGAGGTAGCTCCGTCTGGTGTATGCACCACGAAGTCTGGAGTCCAACTGACCTAGTTCACAACACCGCCACCAGAGAGCACTATTGTCCCTCCTGTTCTCCCCTCCTGTGATGTAACCGAATATGGTGGTCAGGGAAAAATGGCGGAAAAAGGACTCAGTCTGTGTCTAGCTGCTGGACTGGGAGGACAGATGTAATTGTTTGCTGTGTTCGGTGGACGAGATGTCTGCGCTGGAGAAGGAGGAGTATATTAGCATCTGAGGACTCTATCGATAACAATGATATTTGGTGAAGACGAATACACTTCACGAAATAATGAAGGTGGGGTTAAGTTACACTTCGCAACTCGTGCTGATAAATGTGTGTGCTGTAACTGTAGATCATTCGTTTTAAGTCCAGTGAGTCTGTCTTTCGAAGTGCGAGAGCCAAGACGTGTATCCCAGAGTCTCCGTGCCCTGCCGAAAGAGAAGCAACGCATCGGCTTACACCACAGCCAGGGAGCGCACCGGCTTACGGCACGTTAATGCAGTAGCTGCTAAGCACTTCCTCTCGTGTCGGAAATACCCCCGGCCTTCCTCTTTCCCATCTCAAGCGCACGGATAACCTTTGTTGTTGAACACAAACTGCATCTGGTGCTGTGGAATATTGCCACACACATAACTTAAAGATATCACATGAACTAAATGAACCACTGCACAAAGAGAGAGAGAGAGAGAGAGAGAGAGAACTTAGCAGATGACGTGAGAATGTTTAAACGATTAGGAGGAATATCACCACCGTCACACTTGAACACAGGCTCTAAAAGAAAAAGATCGCGATACAGTTGTGCAACCATCCCAGAGACACTTTGTGCGCTTTAGGAAGAAGTTCCCTTGTCTTCGAGCACAAGCTATTTCAAGAGTTACTAAATGCAACTGAATATGTCTGTAAATACGCTTTCGAAAAGGTCGCAGCACAGTAGTTTGCCTCAATTTTGCGATGTATACCGCCACACTTGAACTGGACTCCAAAAATATCACTGCACACTTGTGAAACCTCCCTGAGACACATCACAAGTATTTATGGGAAACAGACCCCGAAACCGATATCAGCTGCAATATCTGATTTTACACGCCTAACCTTGATATTTGGAAATCGAAATAAATATCTCTGTAACTCTAAAAACAGGTCACCCACTATTTTTCGAGTTTTAGCTGCTTGTTTGAAGGCACTGCCAGAGGGAGCGAAAACTTTTTGTGTCGTACAGCTGCTGTGGTGTTCATCACGTTTCTAAAACGTTGGGTGGGCTTAGTCTTATATTTGCCGCTGCTGGAGTCAGGGACGTTAGTTTTCTCACTTCTCGAAACACTGTCCAAGCGCAGACGGGAGAATCAGAACAATTACGCAAACAGAATTCGATCACTGTCCTACAGACGAGACAAATGGCTGGAATTTTCGGCGAATTTTCGATGTCCTCAGTTGCTGGTCTGGAGATGCTCTAGAGCCACAATGGTTGGTGACGAACAGCATCCTGCCAGATGTGGATGGTCTGCTTGGAGATGTCTCTGAACACTCAAATAAAAAAGACATCACGCTACTCTCAGACGTGGTAACATTCCTTAAAACATCGATTGTTTGTGATACATAAAAAAGTAGCCTTCCAGAGCTGTATAGCGCCCACTGTTCACATCAGATCACGCCCCAGTCCAATAAAAAACGATCATTAGTAGCGAAGAATGTCTCTTACATGTAAAGAGACGCAGTCATAACAGCGGTGTTTGACATGTGAAATTACAGGTCATGCTGCCACTATCTTTGTAAACAGGACAACCGATTGCCGTACCTCACAAAGACCTGTCACTAACGTAGAATCACCATATTTATGAAACTGAAGACTCGGTTTTATGCCCACGATGCAGCAAGGGAATGGAGCACATCGCATAAATCTTCGTTCGTCTAGAGGAAAGTGCTGAAACAGGAGGGACATTTTACATCATCACTATCACACATGAGGTGGAAGTTCTCTGATGAATGAGGGGTCTGACTGATGACCTTAGAAGTTAAGTCCCATAGCGCTCAGAGCCAATGAGAGGTCTGCAAGTACATAGTGCTCTAAGTCACACACAGAACACGCAGTTGTATACAAGTCGAGTGCAGGTTATGAAACACAACTAATGCACCCCGACACAACAATGGAAGAAAAATGGTTAAACGACCTGCAGCAACACCCCCCCCCCCTCTCTCTCTCTAGAATGCATCATCAGTCTACCACTAAATCATACCTCATTACAACTCCATCTCAACTTATCACTCCATCCACTTTCTGTCATCCTTCAACTCAGATGCAAATAAGTTTAGGGGCAGATGGTTCTCTTTTGCCCAGGAAAGCGTCAAAGACAGCAGCCAATTGTCAACTGCCAACTGGATTCATTGAATGCAGTCTTCTGATGACTGGTGTTGAGATTAAGCCAATTCACACTGGCTTAGTTGGCAGTTGATGGTTGGAGTGCTGGCACCACAGTATACAGACAGTCTGTATAAACCAGTCACATTGGCCACTGATGCAACATATATATGGATCGTGATAACCCCTTCAGCATCAGCTTTGTTCTGAAGATAGCACATTGAAGTGCCAAAACTGATAGCTACACAATAACTAAGACCATAAGGACGGCTGTAGGCGTTTCATTTTCTTACAAGAGTGAACGGCTGTGGTTCCGAAGATCTCCAGTCAAAAGGGTGGGCAGACAAAAAGTTTATAGTTCTCTACCCATGGATGTACACGACCTATTGACTTGCATACATGCTGCTTTAGTGATGGTGGATGCAGGTGTGTTGTATATGTCCAGCAAAGTATGATTCAACCAGTGGCAAAGTGTTTGCAAATGCAAAAACTGAACATTCTCTCTAAAGTGAACATTGCTCATATGTGTACCTGATTTGTGAAAGTAAGGCTGGATTTCAAATGTACAAAATGGAATTATTGTGCATAGCATAATGTGCAATCTAGTGTAGCCTACGTATTGTGTGTTCTGTACCTCACTGGATATAGATGATGTTAGTGTATCCACCATTATTTTCTGTTGGCTTTACCTGTGTCATGAACAAAAGAAAGTGGTCGTTTACATCTGTAAGAAGTTCATGTTATGTTGTATTGCTTACATAGAGGTAACAGCAACAGAAAGAAACACACAAGATAGTGCACTGTGGAGGTTGAAATTGGACACAATCTGATACTTTAACTGGAAAAAAAGGACTCGAACATCGGCAAGTCTAAATATCTGTTCTCCATGGCATTGCCTCATCTCATTGAGCTAATGGGACAGCTCTGGGACAGCACAGAGTTGATGCTATCTGTTCTTAGCCATGCTGCACACAGTTAGTGTTGCCAGAGCCTCATTTTTTAGATCAAATTTCTGTTAAACATACTGGTGGGACTAGGTTTCCCTACATACACTTTTGTCTTGAATTGGGATGAGGAGTCGCATGCCAACCTCCAAGTGCTTCAGTTTTTTCTTCACACTGTATAGCATTCTGTGAGTATTCCACACATGCATCAAAGTCAAGTTGACAGGCAGACAGTACTGCCTGACAGAAGTACCATCACTTATGGGGCTGTCAAATTCAGCTGTTCTCTGTATAACAGTGTGTTCTTGCACAAGTGTAGCAGATGACTCAACTTTCAGCTTGCTGTTTTGTTTGAATCAATTCTAGATGTGGACATTAATCTTTGCGTGGCATGGTGGAGAGGTCTGCCGTAAAGAGTCTATGAAAAAGAATTGCAATGATGAATCTCAACAACGCATTACAGTGTATACTAAACTTCACAAGAGAAGAGCTGTAACACTAGCTAAACATGTACATCATACATGTTTTTTCTTATTTTCTTCCTTTTATTTGTGCCACATCAGCCAACCTCTGATACATATTGAATCAGTCACACACACACACACACACACACACACACACACACACACACAAGATTCGCACACAGTATTTATATTGATTTTAAACATATTACTTACATTATGATGTGCTCCTGTCATTGCCATGAGATGTCACTTCAAACACCAACTCAGTGTGAAAAAACTAACATTCATGTCTTCAGACAACTTTTCTGCCATGCACCAATTAGATTGTGTAACTTATATACCAGGTGATCAAAAAGTCAGAATAAATTTGAAAACTTAATAAACCACGGAATAATGTAGATAGAGAGGTAAAAATTGACACACATGCTTGGAATGACATGGGGTTCTATTAGAACAAAAAAAAGAAACAAAGTTCACAAAATTTCCAATAGATGGCACTGGACAGCAAAACGTCAGTGACTGCGCATAACAATCATGTCTAAAAGGAGCTGTAATGAGAGAGAGAATCAGATGCGCCAGCAGTGGCAGCATGTTGACGTTACCTGAAAAGGCGCTTTTAGTGAAGCTGTATTATCAGAATGGGGAATGTGCTAGTTCAGCGTTACGATCCTATCGCCATAGGATGGGGATTCGAACGGGTAAAAGTCCGTTGACAAATGCAACTGTGGCGAGAATGATTTTGAAGTTTGAAGCCACAGGTTGTTTAGACGATAGACCCCATAGCGGCCGACTGAGCACAAGGCGTAATGCTGCTGAGACAGTTCAGGAAAAAATGGAGACTGTAGCGGGTTCGTCTATGCATGGGGAAGTCAGCACTTCTGCAGTCGCACATCGCACCGGCATTCCTTACACTACTGTTGGCATTTAGGCGTACCCTCCGATGCTATCTGTACAAAATCCATCAGCATCATGAACTGTAACCTGGCGATTTAGTGAAGCGGAGGGCATTTGTGGTATGGGCGTTTCAAAAGACGGCACAAGACGACGATTGGTTGAGTAACGTGTTGTGGACCGACGAAGCTCATTTCACTCTTCGAGGATCTGTCAACGCCCAAGACTGCAGAATTTGGGCTACCAAAAATCCTAGAACTGTCATGGAAACTCCATTGCACAACAAGAAAGTCACGGTATGGGTTGGATTTACGGTACCACATCTACCGTTATTGGGCCTTTTTTCTTCTAGGAAATGCGTGATTCTGGTTTTGTAACTGCTACCGTGATGGGTGAGAGGTACGCCGATATGTTACAGAATCGCATCATCCCCAGCCGGGCTGATAAACACCTGCTGGAATGTACGATGTTTATGCAGGATGGCGTTCCACCCCATATTGATAGACGCGTGAAAGATCTCTTACGTGTGTCGTTTGGTGACGATCGTGTGCTCAGCTGCCACTTTCGTCATGTTTGGCCTCCCAGGTCCCCAGACCTCAGCCTGTGCGATTATTGGCTTTGAGGTTACCTGAAGTCACAAGTGTATCGTGACCGACTGACATCTGTACGGATGCTGAAAGACAACACCCGACACCAATGCCTGACTATAACTCCAGACATGCTTTGCAGTGCTGTTCACAACCTTATTCCTCAACTACAGCTATTGTTCAGGAATGACAGTGGACATATTGATCATTTCCTGTAAAGAACATCATCTTTGCTTTGTCTTACTTTGTTATGCTAATTATTGCTATTCTGATCAGATGAAGCGCCATCTGTCGGACATGTTTTGAACTTTTGTATTTTTTTTGGTTCTAATAAAACCCCATGTCATTCCAAGCATGTGTGTCAATTTGTACCTCTCTATCCACATTATTCCGTCATTTATCCAGTTCTCAAATTTATACTGACTTTTTGATCACCCGGTATATAACAACTTATATATTTAGTGACTTAACATTGTACCGCAAATTTTATTCACAGATTTATGCAGTGACTTGCAAACAAAATATACTATTCCACACAAGTCCTCTGACCTAATACACTTCATGCTACCCATGTGAAGCAGGTCCGACTCATTAGTTACATATGAAAATGAAACAGCTGAAAATGTAGGTCTGACAACTACCTTAAAAACATAAATACATGAGTCATCTGTGAATCAGAAAAGTCTTAATAGACACATGCTCTCAGGAATCTCAGGGCACATACCTGGTAACTATTATTTATATGCTGATGACATCCAGCTGTAGCTAAGTGCCAACACTAAGAACGTCATGTTTACCGCATCACATACAAATGATGATCTTCCTTCAGTATCACAGTGGGTATAAAAGCTAGGCTTAAAATAAATCCAAAGAAGCCACACAAAGGTGATCCTCATATTGCATCAAAAGTTGATCAGTTAACACTTTTGTGATGTATTTCTTCATACATTCTGTGACAATATGATGATACCTTTTCAAAAAACAGTTACAAATCCCAGCATAAGCATGAAGGAGCATCTATACTGAGAGGAAGCAACTGTCAGGCCCATCAGGAAAGCTCTTTTTTTGCCTATGTACAATTAAAAAATTTTCCACTTAAAATATAACTTAATCACCTTCAACCATTAATATTACTGAATCTTTACTAATGTTATGTAGGTCAACCAACCAGAAATAGCAACACCTGGTGCTAGCCATGAATTCTTGCATAAGGAACTGGTATGTGTTGATTGGGTTGACTGGTCACATCGTATGGTGTCCTCAACACCTCTCCTCACCTACTTTCATTTCATAACTGCAATAAAATATCTGCTACATCCAGCATTTTGGCTGCACCAATGCATTAAATTAATTTATTTTTCAGTCTCTGGCTTCATTTAAGATGCACAATTCTGGAACAAATTAGCCAGTAACCTACATCTGATCAAAACCCATGCTGCATTCAAGTGAGATTAAAGCTTTATATGTTTTCATCAGCATAGTTTCCCTTTGAGCATATCAAAGCTATCTACTTTCTGTACAAAAGTAAACTAGTGTTTGTGTCACATTGTTAACACTATTTCAGATTTCCCAGATCCATTTTATTTCTTTTTTTCTCCATCTCTTCTGCTTGCTTTACTCCACTTTTTCTCATTTGTGCCTGGACCAGTAAACTACTTCTTCAGATTTGATTCATTCTGTGCTGCTGCCATTGTTTTGTGTTATTATGTCACTAATTCCACTTGACAGGACTGTTATTTTATGAGAAAATTATTTAAAACAAAAATACTGACATTAAAATAATACCATACAGTCATTATGGGAACTAATTCTTCTTGTTTTACAAATGTGCCACTTTGAACTATGGTTACTTCAACTGTTTCTGGTTTTATCTACATCTGCATCCACATCTACATGGTGGATGGGTGGACAAGTGTAATGTAGGCAGTCTCTTCAGTAATTTTTCTAAGGGTTCTGCCAATAAAATGCAGCCTTTGGTTCACCTTCCCCACAACATTTTCTATGTGCTCTTTAAATTTAAGTTGTTCGTAGCTGTAATTGCTAGGTATGTAGTTGAATTTATGGCCTTTACATTTGGCCAATTCTGCACGCTATTGACTCGTGGGATGAGTAAAGCAATCACTCCTTTTACGATGGGCTGATCGTCGACAAAATTGGAGTACTGACGCATTCATTAAAACTAACTCCACTAAAGTTTATGCCATTCTATCAACCCCATCACACTTATTTTACTGGTAGGTGAAGAATTACATTCACGAATTACAAAGTGCCCTATTCTCATCGTTCAGCAAAGGGAACTCACAAGTGGAAGCGATGTCTACATTTACATCTACATCTACACAGACAGTCCGCAAATCTCACCTAAGTGCCTGGCAGAGGGTTCGTTGAACCAGCTTCACAGTAGTTCTTTATTATTCCACTCTCGAACAGCACACAGAATAAATGAAAGTAGTAGGTCAAACTGCGTATGACCCCACTCTGCAGTGTTGCCAGATTTATTCGAGATGGTGGATCCAAGGTGGTGGCCAAAGATGTGGCAATGTCGCAGCAACACCGTGGCGGGAAGTTCAAATTTTGGCGGGAAAATAGATCAATTGAGCTACTTTCACTAACCTAGCCATCTCCCCTCACACCTCCCCTCCCCTATCCTTGCCCATCTGGAAATTGGTGGGAAAAAGGACTCAGTCTGTGCTGGGCTACCGGAGAGGATGGATGTAAGTCTTTATTTTGTGTGCATTGTGTCCAAGCACAGATGGGAAAATCAGAACAATTATGCAAACAGATTTTGATCACTATTCTACAGAGGAAAAAAATGGCTAGAATTTTTGGTGAATTTTCAGTGTCCTGCAACTGCTGGCCTGGAGATGCTCTAAAGCCACATCGGTGGGTCAGGGACATCATCCCGCCAGAGGTGGATGGTCTGCTTGGACATGTCTCCAAACACTCAAATGAAAAAGACATCACATTACTCTCAGATGTCACAGAACTATCCATAGATACCCTGCCCCTCTGTTGTTTGAACCAGCTCAAAGGAGGTCTTTTGAATGGAGCATTCTGATTGGCTCTTATGGAATTTACCCATCAAACTGCTGCTGCTGTGGTGGGAGCATTATCTACCAGATTTTTCTGCAGAGGGACCAATTATGTGACTTTCAGTGGCAAACTAGTTTGTACAGTTGGAAAGAAAAGATACAGCAGTCATATTGCACTGACAGTGAAACCCCGGAAAAGTGATCCACGGACCATGAAATACAGAGACTACCACCACAGACACTTCCTCAAGTACATTGCTCTGCTTCTGTCAAGGAAAGCTTGAATATTTCAGTCTGAAACTGATCTCCAACTGAGCTATATTACCACATACCATATCGATGTACCAAACACACCATACAAAATCGGCACTTCTGCATCCTGCATATCGCTATCGACCACCAAACTCTCATATATATATATATATATATATATATATATATAAAAACTGGATTTATTGAATGCAGTCCTCTGACTGCTAGTGTTGAGCTAAGGCCAATTCACACTGGCTGTCATGTTATGTCATGTCCTATCTCATCAAAACATTCTGCAGTACATTTCAAATGATGACATCAACAATGGCCATCCTGTCCCATCATGGCACCATCAAAGTTTCTTGGCAAGAAAATTTTGACGGCTGATGTCATCCATCTGTTGTTGATCACGTGACACCCAAACTCATTTCCTTTAGATACATGGCCATGGACAGAGCTCCATATTTCATTATGGTTTTTGTGGTTAATGTCAGTTGTATTTTGTTCATTATTTGTTATAAAATGGTTTTGCTTCATAATGTTTTCTGTTAAAATTTATAACAACTGACAAAAGATTAATTGAATCAGCAAGGCAGCAGTCTGAATTGTACAATATGAGTGTACTAAATTACTTGCTCTCTACTACTTTCATGAAGTGGATTTTTATACATACCAGTACAGTATTTAACTTTTTGCAATGAAATGCATGCAATATGGCTGCAACTTGAAATGAAATAAGTACTGTGGGTAGAATCAGATTGATTAGCTGGTGGAATTTGTTTGTATTTTTCAGCCATTTGTAGTGTTTCATAAAGAAATGGACTGAAGCCTTCAGACACTGCAAAATTTTTAACATTGAGTTTCTGCCAGATTTATTTCTTGCTAAGTAGCTCTCTGGATTGTGTGTCAAACAGTTTTTCAGGCATCAGTGGTCATATTTATGTGGTTTCACTTGCTAACCCCAGTACAAATAAGGCACTTGAACTATTAAAAGCCAAATACAAGACATGAAGAAAACCTTTAAATCATGAAGGGCAGGATATTGAGAGAGATATGAGTATTGCACAAAAACTTGGGCAGGACCAGCAACAAAACTTAGCCTTAGATAAATCAATTTTTTGCAGTAAGTGATGGTAGCTCATAACAGTGTGTTTCATTTAGTAATTCAGCGTGCAATTTGGTGTAACAAATGAAAAAATTGATGCCTTGACTTTCTAAAATAGAAAATGAAGATTCCTCTTCCTCGAGCTTCTTGTATGGTGTGTGAAATTCCCCTTCTGTACCACGGAATGACGTTTTCAGACCCATCCTCTTTTTTGTGTACACTGCTGTATTCCTTCTCTAATATACAAGCTATCCCTGTAAGCTGCAAACCATTTGAGCCGAATAAATGTCATTTTTGTACAAATGTGGACTCCAACATCCGCTTACATACACTACCACACTGTGTGTGTGTGTGTGTGTGTGTGTGTGTGTGTGTGTGTGTGTGTGTGTGTGTGTGTGTGTGTGTGTGTGTGCGCATAAAAACAGTTGAAAATCTTGTGAAAATCACAATTCCTGTGGAGACGGGGGGAGGGGGAAACTGTTGAGACCACCATGTGAGTTGAGATCACGTGACTTAAAGTGACTTAACGTGATGGATAGGGTGAATACACCTTGACGTGATGGTGCCATAATGTGACAGACAGTGTGAATTGGCCTTTAACATATGATGTGGATGCTGGTTTTAATTGTGTAGCACTTCAACAACCAGTCTTTGAGGTATGTGGAACTACCTCTCAATATTGTGGGTACTTTCGTTCCCTCTGTTTGTGGAGTACGTCTAGTCGTTGGTGGACCTCTGTCCACTCTTTGTGGACAAAGCTTACTGTTTTCCTGAAGGTGCTGCTCCAGGTGATGAGAAGCATTCTTATCATGATGGTGCCTTTGAGTATATTGTGCAACATATGTGTGAGCAGCAGCGAGCTGGTTGTCAGAAGCACCCAGCACCAAAAGTATATTGATCTTTTATGAACTCCACTGGGAAGCCACACCACAGGACTCGCTAGGATCGTTTATGGTTGTGCACTGTGTGATTAGTAGACACAGGCATGCCGTTTAATGGATCCCACTGTCACGTGACAGGCTATTGCAATGTGACAAAATGATGTCCTGCTGATAAACGACGAGAACTAGGTACTGGACATCCAAAAAATATAAAGGGGATCTGATGAGGTCTGGAACCATAACTCCATGGTGGATGTGGGTTTGATACCCCAGAAGTCTACCCAATGAGCTACGACTGCTGGTATGATAGTGCAGGGTAATACACATTGCTCTGTACATTCCAAATTGGTGCACAACATGAGTGTTATCAGTTCCTCGTTTTCATACATGTGGTTTCAAAATCCACCTGACTTGAGTGTGCTAAATAAACTTTTGCCTTGAATCCGGACGAGGAATGCATGAATACCTCCAAGTGTGGTATTTCTTTCTTGGCCCTGTATACTGTGGAATGGAGAATGTCTTTGTCTGTCTTTGATGGCTCACCTGAGGATGTCTGGCAAGTGCCCCAATTGAAATATTGTGGAATGTATTGAATGACAACTGGATGAAAGTCTGAAATTAACTTGAACATCAAGTTCACTGGAAAAACTTTAAAACTCGCATTGGATGTACTGTGTGTAAACAAAGAAAAGCTGCTGAAGTAGGTTTCTGGAGAAAAATTAAGCATCAAATTTTTTTGGATTTGCATGTTTTTTCACTATGCAGTTATTCTCAAGCAACTGAAGGGAAACGATAGGTTTAAAATATTTGATTATGTATTTCAAATTGTAAGTCTCACAACACAGATTGACGATGAGTTGCTTATCTTTCCATTAGTGGTCATGTTTATTACAATACTTCAAAGTTGAATAACTATCAGCTTATTGTTGAAAGAATTTGCTGTGACTTAAGAGTGCGAATTGCAATTTCTAATCTCAGGGAATCAGAAACTTGCAGTCTAAAATTGTTTTCATATTTCAAAATGGGTATCCCCACATCATTGAGAGGTAAATGATAGGTTAAAATGCAGAGAGAAAAAAACGGACCGAGCCAGGACTCGATCCCATAACCTTTACAGTTTCCAGCCACTACAGCTAGATTAACACACCAGATGCTAATTTGGTCATGCTTATTGCTTTCTCGAGGCACTGCTGATGTCTTGACTTACACGAACCATTCACTAATGGCAATGGCATCATTTTCAATACTTAACTTGAATTCATCATAATTTAGAGAACTTGTATGAAATATTTATAAATTATATAAATAATCCTTCCCCGTGAATCCGTGTATTTATGACTACAGCAGTTCCTGAAATTAGCTTGCATATATATACTGAAATGAATTAAGCTAATATAGATACAGCAGAGGAGGAGAAAAAAATGTCAAAATCTTCTGTACCAAAGTCCTGGTGACATATAGCAGTATTAAACCAGGCAGTATTAAAATAATCACTTCACCCCTACTCATGGCATGTTTGTTGTCATCAGTCCCTTTGCTTAATGGAGTTGCCATGCTGCTGTGTTTTCAGAGGACTGATTGTTATTTATCTTAGATGCTAGAAGTTTTAAGGTATTCTGTCAGGTAATCCACAGCAAGGCTTTGGATAAAGGAGGAAATACATTCTTTTTTTAAAAAAGTGACACACCACGAAGGAATTATCCAAATGGGATGAGTTATCTTTGTAACACAAATCCTTGAGTCCTTAACGTGTTCGACATTTGCACCTAAAATTAAATGTGATGCTGTGGTACCTTAACATCAAGAGGAATTCAGCCAAAATATAGATTTTAATGAGGTGCAAGTGCTAGCCAGACAATGTAACATTTGCAAAAAGAAAGCTCAAGAACTATTTTACTGGTAAAAGTCCATGCTGATGTGGATTTAACTGTAGCTAGAATGAAATGTTCTCTCTGCAGCAGAGTGTGTGCCGATATGAAACTTCCTGACAGATTAAAACTGTCTGCTGGACCAAGACTCGAACTCGGTACCTTTGCATTCAGGGGGAAATGCTCTACCGACTGAGCTGCACAAGCGCAACTCACGACCCATCCTCACAGCAGCAGTTGCACCAGTACCTCATCCCCCTACCTCACACACTTCTTCCCAGAAATTCCCCTGTGAAACTTGCAGGATTAACAGTCCTGTAAGAAAGGAGACTTGAACTCGTGGCCTTTGCCTTTTGCAGACAATTGCTCCACCAACAGAGTTACCCATGCACAACTCACAAACCATCCTCACAACTTTACTTCCACCAGTACCTCATCTGCTACCTTCCAAACTTCACTTAATCTGGCACATTTTAATCTGCCAGAAAGTTTCATATCAATGCACATGCCGTTGCCGAGTGAAGATTTCATTCTGGAAACATCCACCAGGCTGTGGCTAAGCCATGTCTTTGCAATATCCTTTCTTACAGGAGAACTTCTGTGAAGTTTGGAAGGTAGGAGATGAGGTACTGAAGAAAGTAAAGCTTTGAGCATGGGTCATGAGTCGTGCTTGAGTGCCTCAGCTGGTAGAGCACTTACCTGAGAAAGGCAAAGGTCCTGAGTTTCTAGTCTCAGTCTGGCACACAATTTTAATTTGTCAGGGAGTTTCATAACTGTGGCTATCCACAGTTGTTATTATTATTATTATTATTATTATTATCATTATTATTATTACTGGTTAAAAGTTACTATTTTCCTCTATTTGCATCATATGTGATTTATCACAATTATTATTATTATTATTATTGTTTTAAGTCACATTTATCATCTATTTGGGAAGCAGTGCCACTGTATTGGCTTCAGTGCACAGTGTCTTCTTAAGGGTAGATGCCTTGGTTGCCATCTCTGAAGGCTAAAGATGGCAATATGACTGTCTTCTTGATTTTCCATACAAGCCTACATTTTGTTTCTTTAGTAGCACCAGCTGCTTTGCCTCTGAGGCGTATCTGTTTTGTCTGCACTAACAGTTGAGCACTTGGGGCTGAGATGACGGTATGGATGTTTCCAGATATACATGCTCCAGCCACTGCAAAGTATCGCATGAAGTGCCACCTTATGTGGCTTGTGAGCACATTTAGGACGACGCTGGTGGGAGACAGTAACTCAGCATAAATTATCCACAGGCAGTACCATCACACCATCCTCCATCAACTGTGGCCACCACTAGGACATGGGGTACATACATACTGGGGGGAGAGTGGGGGAATTTTGCACAGTGAGTAAAATGATGCCTACCAATATGTATTTCAATGGAAGAGCTAATCTTAGCTGTTTGGTGCTGCCACATGGTGCTTAGTTATACAAATAGCATACAGACCACAGGCACAAGAAGCAAGAGTGAGTTTTGTCTTTGTTTCTTCTAATATTTGATCTCCAGTTTCTAAGACGTAAGCCACTTTCTGTTTGACAAAGTAAAAGTTTTTGTGTCTGCTTGCTTGGCTGAGTGGTAATGTGCTTGCCTCCCATGAAGCAGGCATGGGTTCGATTCCCGACAGGGTTGGACATTTTCTCTGCTTGTGGACTGGGTATTGTGTTGTCCTCATCATCATTTCATTCTCATCACCAGCACACATGTTGCCCAATGTGGCGTTGACTGAAATGAGACTTTCACTTGGCAGCCGAACTTCCCCGGCCGGGACCTACTGGCCAGCAATGCTGTATGCTCACTTCATTTTACAGGTTTTTGTTGTTATCCCTATGTCTGCACATTAACACTGAAGATTATATACTTATTATTTGTCTTATGCAAAGTGTAAGTCTGGAACTTTAGTTTTATATAAGCCACGCTTGTTAGGGTAATCTGATGCACAGAAGCCAAGTGTGTTGTTTTACTCCACTTGTTTCACACTAATGAATGTAGGTAGCTAAATGATATACATTAATGTATATTTAATGAAAGTCAAAATAACATAGAGCATAGTTTTTATAACATCAGGTTCCTCTGTTCAGATGCTGAGGACGTACACCTGCAGAACAGAGAGAGCTGCTTGGATAGCAGGTGAATTAAGAAATGCTATCACTGCTGTCCATAATGTGACTTCTATTAGACAGAGCACCATCCAACACAACATACCACAGGCAAAGATCTGTGTGTAGTCTGTGGTAAATTCGGCAAAGATGACAAGAAATGGTACCAGTGTGTTTCTTGTGCTTTTTGGTTTTGTTCTGAATGCCCTGAGAGAGACAGTCCTGAAAACTATAACTGTGACTCGTGTCTGAATAAGCAGATATGCAAGTTGTTTAGCAGATATGGAAGACACCAATTAGTGAATACATTTATACTTGAGCCTTCTTCAGTTTTGTCACTAATTAAGGTGATGCTTTTGCTATTTTCTTTTTGTAAACTATGTCATTCAGCATTTTGTTTAATACACGTAACACTGAATACATTTATTTTGTATTATAATATGTGTGGAATGAAACACTTTACACCATTCCTTGCACCAGTTTACCCCACTCACTGTGTCATTTCACCCAGTATGTCACGTAAAATGAAGCAATGCAATGATGACATAATTATCACTTTAATTTCTAAAATGTGTAGCTGCATATTTACGGTTTTAAGATGTGTCCCAGTAAACACATGCAGCTAACACTGTACAAAAATTAGAGCCTCTAGGTATTACAGAATAAAGGTTACAGTCAAAATACCTCAGGTGCACCAAATTCCTCCACTTCCCCCTATACTTGTCTCCAATTTAGAGTATAAAATGGGGTTGATTCCCACCACCTTAATTCGGACTGAGGGTTGGCATTTATTTACAGATTCTGAGGCGGTCAACTTTTCACCCGCTACACCAATACTTTCAGACACAAAACAGTCAGGAACCCCAGTATCGTGGTCACCACATGTTTGTGGTCTTGGCTGAGATTTCCTGATTCTGCCATCCTCTAAATCAGCTGCACCCCAGTGACCGCTTCTACAACTGAAGCAGACAGCTAACTGCAGTACCAACACCACCTGTCACCAGGCCACCATCAGTCTACGATACTCATTTCCTTGGACCTGGTCTCATCCCTACGTTGGGGCCATCCTGGGCCCTATGCCAATACTGGCAGTCACAGAAGACATCTTACAGGTTGCCTTCTCAACTGGCTCAGCATCACTTAAGTCTTGGTTACAATGTGGAAGATAGGGTACATACAGGTCTCACAGACAGCTCACATTCAGCCAGGATTCTTTTGTCACTCTTTTATCCTTCCCCACAGAAGATGACACATATCCAGCTGTTTCCACCAACAGATGCTCCCCTTTGGGGACAATAATACTGCATTACAGACACACTACAATTATAAAGTCACAAAGGTACCAGAGACAGTGGACACATGCAGCCGCAGAGGGCGCTTTCAACTCCACAGCCATTGCAAACTTCTAGTCGGTATGACAGTTACGTGTCCCAGGGAGAGATTGTGTGACCATCACAATAGGATAAAGAAGCAACACTTTGAGTGGCAGATCTGACATGTTTATGAAGCACTGTTATATTATCATGTCACATAAATTACTCCAACCTGTTATTATTTTTCAATTTCCTCAGTGTTATTTTGCTGCTTGCTTTGTAGAAAGTACCTAGCTATGGGGTTGAACACTGATTGGCTCTTTCTGGTGTGACATTTGGCTCATATGATAAAGATCTGTCATAACTTGTATATGCACATTTGAGTATTGCAAAGACCCTTCATTGACATCTCGCTGCAGTTGGATCTTAGATACTAACGTCATGATTTGAAGATTGTACTAGGAGGTGGTTGTTGTTGGCAACTGCTTCATTGCTTTTTCACATTAGCATCTTATGGACAGTTAAATGATGCAGATAACTTGAAAAATTGCTATAGTTTAGTCTCTTCATCATCAAACTTGAGATTTTTTTCTGCTGTATGTGGTTTTGTGTAATGAAGATTTTCACAGGATTTTGTCTTCAACTACTGTATAATAATTGTGTTTTAACTTTCTTGATATTTTTCAGTATTCATGTGAAAGTTGTTTAATGGGGGACTTAATGAAGTAAGTGGATGAATGAAACACACAATATGGGTATGCAGATCATGTGCCTTGAAGAAGCAGAACATTTTGGTCCTGCATGAGCTGCAGTATGCTGAGATATCTTTAGTTCTTATTCTTTTGCGTCCCTTCTGTCGTCATGATACCGCACTAATGTTAACATGAGGTACATGCTTCACTGGGGCACAGTATAATGGTGTGGGAAATGACTTTAGTATCCTCTGCAATCTTAGCTGCCTGCTGATGTGAATTCTCTCAACAATGATTCAACAAGTCAGCTCCTGGCTACACAAGGCCCCCTGAATTCTCAGGTCTTTGTTTCATTGTGCAGTAGAAACTACTGTACATTCAGCAGCCATATCACTGTAATGCTACAACCAGTAACCAGTGGGTGATTGTCTAGTCTAGGCTGTTCCAGCTCACATGCCTGCCAGCAGGCAGTCTGGTGTCCACAGGCAAAGGTGGGCAAATGGCTGATGTGCTGGAAGTAAGGTTGCTGGGCCACACTGTACAAAACAGTTCTGTGCTGGCCAAATGCATGCAGGCAGGTTTGGACAAGTGGTTCACACATGTGCAGAATGCTTGTAACAGGACCACCTGGTGAGTAGCCTATATTAGCTGTGCCTGTCCAGGAGCAAGCTTAGGAGCACCCAGCAGTGCCTGTGCCTATGGGGCAGCAATGGAACAGCCTGTTGCAGTCAATGGTCTATAGTTGGCATGGCCTCCACAACAGGCACAAGCAAGTCATAAATGTGTTGCATTTGTGATAGTTTCTTCATAATGATGACATTTTAATACACATTAATTTGATCTTATGACTTGCTACAAAGAAATGGACTTAAATCTGTTATTTGCATGTGTTACTTTAATACAAGAAGCACATGTTACATCAGCAGATATTTGAAATTTATCCTACTTTTACAAAGAAAGATCTGTTTTGTGAAAGAACTTTACTTTTTTCAGAGAACAGTGTTGTCTAGCATATTTGACATGCTCCATGCCCCTGAGGCCAATTAATTTAATTTAAGATCTGTAGAATGAACATTAAACCAAAACAAATTAATGCTTGTGTAAATTATGCTTATCTCTCTCAGAAAGAGAGAGAGAGAGAGAGAGAGAGAGAGAGAGAGAGAGAGAGAGAGAGAGAGAGAGAGAGAGAGATATCTGATATCCGGTACCACCACTTCAGCTAGCAAAAAATGTGTTCTTCCAAACACAGGACACTACAAGGTCCTTGACATCAGGCGTGTGCTGTGCTGAAACTGATGAGTACAATTTAAGATTGTTGATTAACTAGATGAAGGTTACTTTTACAAGTAACAGATTCAGTTCCTTCTACGAGAGCTCTACCTCACCTAGTTCTAGAAGTCACACCTTCCTTGACTTGTCTCAGGAAAGCAGCAAGTCAACAAAATTTTATTTTTTGTGGCTCACCTGGTTTTTCTTCAGTTATTATGTTATGCCTGTTGGTGAAAAGGGAATTGTAGAATCAATTAGGAAGACTTTGGAGTGCCAGGACAGCTGAAAGTATATTTAAAAAAATGTAAAATTCAAAAAATATGTGTATCCTGCATGATATATGATACTTCTATCGTGGCTGTTTCTGTGTATGCTATTTGTGCCTATAGCAATGAGGTCATCTTGTTTCTTGTTACAAAGTCCGTGATCCTTATGGGTGCTGGCCTGGCAACAGGCCAATTTCTCCTATGCGAGTTATACTGGGGATTACCAGTTATCTATATCTGGAGTCACTCTTAATAATTTTTATTGTGAAGTGGAATGTCAGGAAAGTATGTTGCCATGTATCTTCATCAATAATTACTGTGTAGTATTTTCCCCCTTTTAATTATTGTAATACATTATATTTTAATTTCACTATGCTGTACTGCCAGCTGGTGTTATCTTCATTAACTTGTGATCTCATGTACACAGTGCCAGTCAGAATGACTTACCTTGCTATAACAATGTTTGTGTATGTTTCATATACATATATTGTAAATACAATTATAAGGTATGGTTTTACTGGGATTTTATTACATATACCTTTATGCCATTGACTTTGGATCATATCCCTATAATTTTATTCTATTTTGTAACTGACCTTTTCTTACGGATGTTCACACTGAAATGACTAAGTGTCTTGCCTATTCTCCTGATGTAAACTCCACATGTTTATATCCTGGTATGTACTCGCAACAGATCACGCAAAATTACTCTTGCTAATGCTGTTGTATTCTGAAGTATTTCTAACTAGTGACCTTTTATACCAACTTCCAGATCTAAAGATGACTATTTAAGTGGTTGAAACGCGTAATCATTGTTTTATAAATTATGATCTTTGCGGATAAAAGTTTTAATAAAAAATCTTCTGCATTCATAATTGCAGAGATTTGTGTTGTAGTTCACCTACAGAAGTTGATTACAGAGAAATCAATTGGCAAAACGAGAAGACTCTACTGCTGCTGTGAAGCTACAGATAACAAGCAATGAACAGTTCTCTGAAGTGATGAGTGATTTTACATGACGTGGCATTTGGGTGAGCATGTGTCGATGTGGCACACAGTATTTACTTCAGTGTGCTGTGGCAAAAATGAAAACTGATTTAGATAGTGTGTGATTGTTTTTTTCCAGTTTATGCTAATTATACCTTCTATTTTGCAGGTGTTCATATACACACATTCTCAACAATATTATGATTCTCACACTTTGGCAACAAAGAACAATCACACCTTTTCTCAGTCTGAATACAAATGTTCATTTCCAGAAAGCAAGAAACATTGCTTTGTGGTGTTAGGAAAATTGAATGAATGTGTTGCAATGACCTAGTATAATCTCTAACTTGAACTCCTGTGAATGTCTTTTGCACACACACACACACACACACACACACACACACACACACACACACACACACACACACACACAGAGAGAGAGAGAGAGAGAGAGAGAGAGAGAGAGAGAGAGAGAGAGAGAGAGAGAGGGAAGGCTGACAAATTCAAGGGCACAAGTAGTCCATATCTAGTTATACTGTAAACCTTGTTCTACAGCCATAAAATCCGAGACAAACATGAGGGAACAACACACTTCACAAACACAGATTAAGCAATGGGATGATGCAGTCTACCCTATAAACAAGTTGTGGATGCATTATGTAAGCAGATTATATTAATTTTCCTGCAGTTGTGTACACAACTTTTCTAGAACTGAAAGAAACTTTCATGGAAAATGTGTGATACCACAACCCACAAAATCACAAACAAGATGTTCTGAAGGCAGTGCAATTGAATGAGCACCCAAGAGCCTATTAGGGGATGTAATAATATATTCACATATATCTTTCATTAGAACAGCATAGGGCATTCTGAAAAAGAATTTTGGGTACTCATTACGCTACTGTTGCATTACAAATCTTTCAGCATTATGAGTGATGGTTTATGATCACAGTGGAGGCAACCAAAACCATAATACTTCCTATCCACAATTTTGACAGTAAATACTAGACTTAAATTGTCGCTTTCTCTGCTGTTATATAAAATCCTCATTCAATCATGGTCTGCATTATAATAAAGATTTTTGGTAAGTAAAACACTTTACATAGTCACTACTGTAATCCAAGACATTCTTCAGCTGTAGAAGGTATATCAGCAGATGTGAGTAGCTTGAAGGCAAATAATGTAGAAGATACAAATATCTGTGAATCAAAAGAAATGTGGTAAATTATGTTTTGCAACAACATACAGTTTTGAACAGTGTGTACAGCAAAATGGTTCAAATGGCTCTGAGCACTATGGGACTTAACATCTGTGGTCATCAGTCCCCTAGAACTTAGAACTACTTAAACCTAACTAACCTAAGGACATCACACACATCCATGCCCGAGGCAGGATTCGAACCTGCGACCGGAGCGGTCACCCGGTTCCAGACTGAAGTGCCTAGACCGCACGGCCACACCGGCCGGCGCTGTGTACAGCACGTAGCTAATGAATGGAAGAATAGACTACTGACTGCACAACTACAGGTATGTAGTCATAAAAGGATGGTAACTTTGTAATTGCATAGAACCAAGTGGAAAAATAAAATGTAGAAGAGTGACTGGCTTACACTTGTGCCGTGGTTCAGATTCATGTTAAACTCGGCATTTTTCACATCAACAAACATTGCCAGAGATGAAAGAAGTGGTAGGTGACAGATTAAGATACTAGGAGTGCCTAGAGACCAAAACTGTGAACTCTGGATTTGTAGTCTGGCACTTTAACACATCTTTCTCCACAGAGCCACCAAGATTCATGGGTACTGCAACCAGGTACTGAGTGACAAGGATAGCAGAACGGCCGACGTGAAGTTGACATGTAATTTTTTGCATTTCAACAATTAAAACTATTTCAATTTATATTTGATAGTACAGTATGTTGCTGTACAATAAACATTTTCTAATTAATTCACAGGTATTCATACTTACTGGACTTTCTATTCATTGGCTTGTGAAAGTTAATGACTACAATAAGTGTTCTGCAACCATGTTTCTGCAATGTTACTTTATGTTTCAGGAGGTCCCACTTAAAGCTGTGTTATTTATCTGGTAAATATCAAAGAATGGTAAGTGATGCATTCATGGGTATTGTGTGTTTAATGATGGTATCATAGGATAACTCTGTCTTCTCTTTTCTTAAGTAAATCATCATGGCTGTTTGGTATTAAACTGATGTTCACGTAAGTCATCTTTCACTTAAAAAACTAGCAAATTCACACAGTATCCAGGCTGGATTTTATGCTGTACTGCAGTCAGTTCCAGATTCCTTAATTGTCCATGATAGTGTGTGAAGTGTGTATTGATATGGCAGCATCATATATAATCAGTCACTTTAAGCTTCCTCAATAGTTTTTTCACCCTTCAAATGTTTCCTATTCCCAAAAATTGATATAGACACAGCAATTACTAACAGTAACAACTAATTCCACAGTTTTTGCCATTGGTGACAATTTAGAGGCTGTCAATTTCCATATAAGGCGTGTCCTAAAAAGATGATAGGATGCCAATATGTTGTTGTGGAATTTTCAGTTTGGAAGTAATTCATCACTGAGTGTTGCAACAATTCTAAGTTAATCAACCCCTGTACTGTAGAAGTTACCAGCTACTGATACAGGTGGGTAGCACAGAAAAAAAAAAAAATTAAAGTTATAATCCTGAAACGTGAACTTTTGGATGATTTCAGAAAATAGCCATTTTTTGAAGTTCAGTATCTTAGAAAGCATCAAGTGTAAAGACATTTAACCTGTAAAAATTGTATGCTCTGCAAGAAAAATGTAAGTGTTGCTTGTTGCAGAACACAAGGAAAAAAAATTTGTACAGAAAATCCATAATATCCCTGTTTTTCAGTGAGGTTTAAACACTATATTTAATGTAGTATATCAACTTCAGTTTAAACTGTGTTTAGAGCTGCAGTGCTTCATCTGAACAGACAGTACTACGCTCCAAAGGAATTACATATTTACTTCTGTATTATCTAAACTGTCATGAGAAAACCTGTAAGGGAACAGGACATGAAAACTGATCATTTCTGAGTATGGCAGTGAAACAACACTATCACAATAGAAAATTTATTCAATAACAAAATATCAAAATCATTTGTTAATTCTGGCAATATGCAAGGAACAGTGTAAATAAAGGTATCATTATGCTAACACACAACAACAGAGGTGAAATGACATATGTGTACAGACATCATGATCATATAGCATTAGCATCATCACAACCTGATACAACTCCTATCATTGACCACATCTGTCTACTTTTTCCTCCTCGTACACCAGTTCTCTGTATTCTCACTAATCTGGTCCTCTCCTTGATCCATGACAATATCTGAAGACATATTTCAACCCTTTCACTGTCCAACTCTTGGGAGTGCACCACCAGCCCAAGATCTAAAATGTGAAATGGGAGTATAGTCCATATGCCACCCTGTTTTGTGCACATGCTCACTTATTATTGGATTAAAATGTTTCACAAGTACATCCCATTTAATGCTCTGTATTTGCTGCAAAGCTTATTATGTATTTATTACAGTTTTATGTTACTAGCTAAATGTTAGTGAATGCAACATATGTATTAATGTAATTTATTTGTTGGGCAGAAAGGAGAATGAATAAGTCTTGAAATGAATTAAATTTATTAGAAGAAACCACAAAATCACTTTATTGAAAAAGTGAAGCAATATAGTGAGGTGAACAGACATTACATAAAAATAAAATTTATTTAATGAACAGACTTTTCAGCAGGCTGTTATTTTAAATTAGTACTTTATTTAGCACTACTAGCTAGTTTTCAGTGTTCATTCTGAAGTGCACAATAAATGTGGATGTATCATTCTCATAGGTCACACACTGTGCACAATTATACACATCATAGGCCTCAGTTTCCACGACTTCAGAATAGGTATCCATAAAATGCACGTACACAGCTGTTAGTAATGTTTCTTTGTGTAATACTGCCTGAAACAAGAGTCACTGACAATGGATCATGAAATTCTTCACACACAGGCCTTCTCTTTGACTGTTTCTTATTGCTTTTACACACAGTTCAATAATTTTGTTTCTCTAGTAGGTAGTGGACTTTGGGTAGGACCTGTCTTGATGCTCAAGTTTTTTAGGATACCATATGATGATCCTGTTCCTTAACTTCGTACAGTACAGCTTCATGAAGCTTCTCAACCATCAGATGAGCTCCATGTGATTTTTGGACATGCCATTTTGTTTCTGGTGACTTTTTAGAGACTTTATTGCTGAAAATTTGTATGTCAAAAACATCTTATATAATTTGCAGTATTAGGAAAATGATATATCACTATGCTACTCACCATAAAGATAACACATTGAGCTGCAAACTAGTCCTCCTCCCCCCCCCCCCCCCCCCCCTTGTCATCTCCAGCAGCTCGGACCAGAATCATCATACCTATCTGCAACTCAATGTGTCATCCTTACGGTGAGTAGCAATCTATCCTTTTCCTGATGGTGTTGATATTCCAACCTGCAGGTTCCATTGTCTTATATAATTTAATCATCTCTCATATTATTTCAATGAAACTCAGAAGCCTTTCTTCAGAGTCAAAATACCAATTGAAATGTTATAACCCACCTTGGTTTCACATTTTAGTATTGGTGATTCTGACGTATAGGTCTTTCTTTGTTACCACTGGGACACAATAATTGGACAGTTGTAAGGTGATTGGCCTGCCATCAAAGAAACAGCAAATTCTCAGAGCTACAAAAAGTAAATTCACCCCTTTTAGAATTTTTGTCCATTTTCAATGATATTTCTATTCTGTTTTGTTCCAACGGCATTGGTAATTCTATGACAAGTCATAAGAAAAGTTACAGGTTTTTATACTGCTCTTTGATAAGATTGTGTGACAATTCTTGGGAAATGTGCTCAATAGACTGGTTACATCACCAATTTTACTCTGTTCTGAATGTTATAGAGTTTTATGTACACAATAAAATCCTAGTAAAAGCCAGTTTCAAAGTACCACAAGATTAAGAGCTTTATACCAAATCAGTTTAATTTTTTTTAATGTATCCTCTCGAAACACAGGTGACTCTGAAAAGCAATAAGCTTTTATCTATACACGACTTTACATTACGAATAACTGCTTCTCAAAATCTGTCTCTTAAGTAATCACTCACTTGCTTTAAGACTTCAGTGGAGAAAAAGAGGTTTACTACTTGTCCCCAATATATAATTCTCTCCTTGAACCACATCATGTGGCCCATATTTAGTTCTCTCATCATAATAACTTTGTTAACTTCATAATCAAAGGCAATAAAACATTTACATCAATGTGAATGAACACAAGAAGGATCTTCTCATTTTTATATTTGCTTTAGTGCCTCATTTTTTGTACAAACGTTTCTTCTGTGACACTTCACAACAGTCACCATGAAAACCAGACTGACAATTGGGTGCAGTAACTTAACACAAAAACAATGTTCATTTCTTTGGTCTACAGCCGCACTTTAGAACAGGAACAGCATTTCCACAGAGGGGAGAAAATAAATAAATAAATAAATAAACAAATAAATAAATAAAGATTAACTTCAACAATTCAGAAGAGCACAGACACCAAAATATTTATGCGTCTTTTCAGTGACTTTTTTCAGTCTAGGCAAAAAGTTGAACTCCCAATAAAATTCCAACTACATTGATACCTATTCAGACTGGTAAGTTAATTATCTGAGTACATAAAATTCAATTGGTCTTTCAATAACACATAAACATGATGTTTAAAAACAGATCTAAGGTGTCACAAAAATGCAGAATTTGACCTTTTCCCAAAATCTGTCACCACACAAGCTTTTGTTAGAAGCATCTAGAACTAGTACCAATATATTTGTCAACCATTTTATTTTCTGTGGCTGATGAAGAACAAAATCAAGGAATACACTACAAAACAAACACTTCAAAGTGAAACTCTCCACTTAAAAAAAAACTGTAGGGAACAGTAATTGTTTCAGTTTCATTTAGTGTGAGGGAGCAAGACATATAAACACAAGTGGCATTTTACATGTACTAATAGCACATTAAATATACTATGCTATAGAGGCTTACTTCAAAAATGCTCAGCATCCCAACATATGAAAGGAATGACAACAGCAGGGAATTTAGGACTGAGAATGGTCTTAGTTAAAAAAGGACTACAATATGTAATGAAGAAACTAAATCTGAAGTACAATAATACAATCTACACAGATATTGCTACCCTGAAGAAAAGAAACAAGAAGATAGAAGCCTATAACATTATGAAGAGAGAGGCAACAACAAAGAGGAACACTGTCATAATCACTAAAAAATTGCATTACATGGTAGAAACAAATAATAACGCAGTGACTTTGTCAAGCACATAACGCACACAGCTAGGTCACACCATCTTTCCAGACCAGAATAATAACATGAATCCCTTAATTCTGATCACAGATTAGAACTCCAATAAAATTCCAACTAAACTGATACCTACTCAGACTGGCAAGTTAATTAATTGACAAGTCATCAATCCTAATTATAAATTTAATACCATCAAACTAATTTTCTCAGGTCCATAGACACTACTGAGATCTTGTCTACATAGAGAATTATCGGCTAGAATGAGCAGTATAATTTTACCATTCCCCATTTATGTAGTACACATGACTCTGAAGATGGCAAAATGTAGCTTGGTTTCCTAGCTGTTATTTTGAACAGTTGTTGAAGCCACCTGGCAGCAGAGACATACAAAGCATCCCACATTCTGGGAATCCATGTCACTTCATCTTGAAGGAAGGAACTTGGCCCCTCCAGTTTGCTGGAACACCAGGAATGGCTACACATCCAGCCTCTGTTAGGATGACTACAAAGACCTATTTGTATACTGGGGGTGCACAGTAGTCTATTGACCAAGTCTTTACGTAGCCCAGAGAGCAGCTTTCCTGCCTATTCCGTTGCTGTTTCTGAAGATGTCTATGGGAGCAGGCTGGTCTTAGCCACCCACGAGCTGTTTGTGATGTTTAGAATTACAAAGCAAGCCACAACTACAATGTTTGTGACTGTGCTGTTACTATGTTTGCACTGCAAGATACCAGAGCTGCAAATTGACATGCAACACAGTAAGCCCTATTGTCCAACCCCTGTTATCGTGATCATATTCATGGCTCGTGGCCATGTTAATTCATTTCAGTGCTCTCTTTAGGGACTGGTCTTTATTCTAAAGACAGAATTGTTTGAGTGAACTTTTGTTCTAATGACTTGTCCTACAGCAAGTCCATTGCTTGCTCAGCAGCTGCTTTATTGAGAGTGATAGTATTGGAAATTTGTGACAGGGCTGCCTCTCATTTATGTGAGCATTTCTAAATATATGCATTGCCAGACTACACTGACTTTCATCGGCCTGTAGCTTCCCCGCAGTCCCTTTTTGTTATTAATTCTTTACTAGGTCATGAAACACCTGCTGTAAAAAATGAAATCCAATGCCTGGGACGGAAGATCAGCAGGTGAGTGATTTGCTATGGAAAAATGATACTTGGTAAACCTCAGAAGGATATTTGTTCCATCTTTTGATAATCTGTATTAATTCAGACTCTTTAAGAGGAGAGACAACAGAGACCCCAGCATAGCACACTACAGCTACAGCTACTCACACAACACCACATGCTATAAAATGAATCTGTCTATACCAACAAAAAGAAAATGCTATTTAACTAGAAATGTCACTATAAAGAGAAACACAAGGAATATGGCAGAAACCATATTACATTACAACCACTACGCTCATGAAAATAAATCTTTCGATATAAATACATCAATTAAATGGCACTTACAAACTCTTTACAGAAGTTATAACACGAGAACCATTTAAAGTAACAATGACTACAGATCAATTTTATTTCTATTTTGATGGGGACATTTATAATCTACAAAGTGACAAGATGGCCTACAAATCTGATTTCATATCTCAAGGGCATTACCCAATATCTTTTTAAATGACAACTAAAATTTATTTTGGGAGAAGGCTTACAAAATAAAATACAAGAAATGGTTTCTACCACAGACATTACCATTCTACTATAACAGCACAATGCAAAATTAAACAGAAAAATGAATGGGGTCCTAAAAATAAATACAAAAAGGGAGAATAAAGCCCTTTCAGCACAAATAGAAAAACCAACTGGTTCACACATTACACTCCATTACTGTACCAAGGAACATGATAGTGAGAATAATTGGAATATTTTCAACACACGAAATTATGAAAAAATATGGAAGAAAACTAAAATAGTGAAGAGCAATGGATATGAGAGCCACACATAGATTCAAGTAAAAGATTGAGACTCAAAAGAAATGTTGTAAACAAAACAGCCACACACAGACAAGAACAAGAGAGCATACAAACATAGAGCACAATAATACTCACTGCACACGCAAAAGCAAAGAATAGATGATACAATGACTTATATGCTTAAATGAAAATGAGGACAAAATGCAAGAATTTTAAAGCAAAGCAGGTCAACGAACAGTGTATCTCATAAATGCCGTACAGGAAAATAGCTACCACTACACAGCTACACATTTTTAACCCCTCTATTTTTATGTTGTTTTACGTAGACAAAATTGTTCTTAGACTCCTACGTAAAAACAGTCTTTCAGAATTTTATGAGCAGCCCTACACTTAATTCGTATTCCTTGTAACATTTCTCACTGTAGTTTGTTGAGCATCTGCATTACACTTTTGTGCCAATCAAATAAAATAAACTATTTTTAGACAGTTCCAGCTTTTTCAATAGTTCTAATTTGATAAGACAAGCAATAATCAAGATTATGTAGTATTACTAGAATGAAAGTTCTTTCTTTCCTTTAAGATGTTTCATGTCCTCACAATACTCGCAGTTAACCACACATTGCCGTTTACCTATCTATTTCACAATTTGGGATAAACCATCACGTATTTGCCTCATTACTTGTTAACCTATATTTTTAATCAAATTGTGAATATGTTTACCTTCCAAAAAGGTCAATAAAATATGAAGCCTATTGTGAATTTTAATTGGGATCTTCATGAAGATAACAATTTTAGTGGAAAAGTGCAGACTGTTCATGCATATACACCCATGAAAAAATGTTTTGCATCAGCCCGGTCCCCAGAACTCTTGAACATAGACGTTGACTGTGGATATTGTATCAGACACAGTTCTTTTGACTGTTCAGAGATGTCACTAAACCCACCCAAAGATGTAAACAACCAAGCAGGAGCAGCACCTATTAGATGGAGTGGGTCTGACAGTTGATCAATTCCAGTCACTCTACCAGGAAGGAAGTACCCGGCTCATGTTGTCTGTACTTTAACCATGCCTACATGGTCAATACTGTGATTCAATCGCATCCGCATTGTTACTTTGTGCCAGGAAGGGCTCTCAATGAGGGATGTGTCCAGGCGTCTCCGAGTAAACCAAAGAGACAGGAACTGTCGTCGAAGACACGCCTCGCTCAGGCAGCCCAAGTGCTACTACTGCAGTGGATGCCACTACCTACGGATTATGGCTCGGAGGAACCTGACAGCAATGCCACCATGTTGAATAATGCTTTTCGTGCAGCCACAGGACATCGTGTTAGACTAAAACTGTGCGCAATAGGCTGCATGATGCGCAACTTCACTCCCGATGTCCATGGCGAGGTCCATCTTTGCAACCATGACACCATGAAGCGCGGTATAGATGGGACAACATGCCGAATGGACCTCTCAGGATTGGCATCACGTTCTCTTCACTGATGAGTGTCACATATGCCTTCAACCAGACAATCGTCGGAGACGTGTTTGGAGGCAACCCGGTCAGGCTGAACACCTCAGACACACTGTCCAGCAAGTGTGGCAAGGTGGAGGTTCCCTGCTGTTTTGGGGTGGCATTATGTGTGGGCGACATACACCGCTGGTGGTCACGGCAGGCGCCGTAACATGCTGGCGAGGAGAAAGATACAATATTGTTTCTCCGCCAGGACTACCCCCCTCCTGGTAAAAATGAGGTCCCCCCTGAGTTCCAAAATTGTACTATCTATTTATTTCTATTCCGGTGTGACATGATTACCTTTGTAAACCAAGTATGGCTTGGGCTGCAAAATACGATCTCCTCTAGGAGTAGATTTTGAATATGTTATTAAATTCATAAAAAACACATGGCGTAGTGAAGAATGTAAACTCATCAATATTCCAAGGAGGCCCTATAAGCTTCCAATCTATGCATGAGGAAGGGAATACAAAATTCGTGGTCAACAAGTCACCTGTCTCGTAATGCCCAACTTTGCTGTCACTGCCCCAGACCACCCTCCCCCCCCCCCCCCTCCCAACAAATTACTATTGCACTTCTATTCCTTGTAGATAATGTTGTCCATAGTACCTTGTGCCATCTCCTTTGGTTAATTTTAAGTACTAGATATGTCACTGTGCCACCAATATCCATCATGTGTCAAGAAGAATATGCCCAGGCCATAGCCAGTTTCCAATTACATCAAAGCACTGCTGCTCAAATGACATGCCACAAGTAGTGGTAAGAACCTTAGTCTTGGGTCGTTTGGGGGAAAGAGACCAAACAGTGAGGTCATCGGTCTCATCGGATTAGGGAAGGATGGGGAAGGAAGTCGGCCGTGCCCTTTCAAAGGAACCATCCCAGCATTCGCCTGAAGCGATTTAGGGAAATCATGGAAAACCTAAATCAGGATGGCTGGACACGGGATTGAACCATCATCCTCCCGAATACAAGTCCAGTGTGCTACCACTGGGCCACCTCGCTTGGTAAGAACCTTAGTCATTTCCACTCCATGCTTGTTGTAGAAATTACACAACAAAAAGGCATTTGGATCCTGTGGTACATACTATAGTTGGTTTTTGCTGACTTATTTATGTCTTTCAGTTCTGCAACCATATGAAGAATGAAAACAAGAATTTCAGTAATATCTTCATTGGTTAAATAATTTTAAAAACGAGGATCATTTAAAAATAATGCCGGTAGGCTAACACTGTGAAAGAAGTGACGTGCTCGTAGTGTACACCATGACTATATTACTTCACTCCTCATAGAAGAGGTATGTTATACCACTGTCCCTTCAATTTATGCAGTGTGAGACAGCTGTGTGAAATGGAGTTCACACAATTTTTCAATATGGAAATTACATGGGAGGAAAAATCATACACCAAAATTTAAATTTAATGTGACTAGAGGTTGCTAGAAATAATGAGTGCTTAGCAGGCAGTTTGTTGGCAGCAGACTGCAGATCAGAGCAAATTTTCTCGAAGGCCAGCCTGTCTCAAGAAGGAATGTGCAATTGTAAGTAATACCAATTTGAAAATAGCTACTGATGAAATACTAGGGCGCACTTGGCATAGATCAGCAGCTTCTGTGATGTTTCGGCAGGTATTTGCAGTTTCGTTTTTGCATTGTGTAAAAGGAGTCAAGACAAACACACTGCCCTTCACACCTTTCATGTGACACCCAGTGTCACTGGAAAGCACCTTTTTCCTGTTGCAAACAAAATTATTTTCAAGGCAGAATTCTACATGCCAATTCGATAGAATGGTCCCAAATCAGTCTAGTGTGATATTTGTTTTAACAATACACATTAACAGATGCTGTGAAACATGAAGAATAAACAGTACTTCCACAGTGACAGTATCTCCTGGCCCATGCTGACTACTACTTCAATGCAGGAGCACTGGAGTTGCTGCTGGAGTACTGGTTATTCTTTGTGTTCTACTGTCCCTATTAATACACATCGAAAAAACACCTACCACACTGGACTAATTTTGGACTGCTCTATTGAATGGACATATAAAATTCCTCTTAAAAAAACCATTTTGTTTGCTTCAACTCCAGTACACAACGCAAAAATGAAATTGCTAATACCTGCTGAAACATCAGAGAAAATATGCCAGTGACTATTAGGAGGGGCAGCCGGTATAAGAAGTGACATTAAAATTACCATATTGTACGGACTATAAGATGCACTTTTTTCTTCTAGGAATTGCCTCAAAATTCAGGTGTGCCTTGCACTCAAAATTAATACAAAAATGTCCAGTGTTTGATTTACAATTTCCACCAGTCTTGAAAATGGCCATATAATCGATGCCATGGGAAACCTATCTCTACATGGCAACACTGGATTCAACTGGCAACAGCAGTGCACTGATATGACAAAGACGAGTGGCGCATATTCATAAGATTTCTTAAGTCGTCTCCTTCATGGCCTGCCATAACAAATGTGCAAACATAGGACTGAACGCAAATGGTGAAAACTAGAAGATGGCATATTGAAATGGATTCAAGGACACTGTCAAAATGACATTTGAATTAATACAAAAATGATTGAAACACACACTCATAAGCTAGCATTATACTGGAAATTAATAGTCTTTAAGGGTGGAGTCGGTTGGTGCTACAGGTAAATGAAGTGTCAGACTTGGCATGTGAACCAAAACCAAAATATCTCAGAAAATGCCACAGAGTTGAAGAGAAAATACTAACTTTCCATCACTTTATTATTCAACAATGAAATAAAATCAGTGTGGAACTAGCCAAATACAGAATATGGAGGAAAGCACTCCGACATTTGATGTGCCAAGTAACAGAACTGCTGCCATGAAAGGTGCTAAAAGTGTAACTATAAAAACAAGTGGATATGAAAAAATTCACTACACTGTTGTCCTTTCATGTTGTGCTGATGATACTAAGCTTAATCCAATGATCATTTTCAAGTGCAGAACAATGTCAAAATCTTCTGAAATACCGATAGGTGGTGGTGTTCATGTATGTGACAAGGATTGGATGGCTGATGCTGGTATGAAATTATGGATTAATTGAGTGGGGGAGAGAAGGAATGGTGCTTTATTGAAGAAGAATTCTCGTCTTGTGCTAGATCAGTTTAGGAGTCCTTTGGAAAATTCTGTGGAAGAGAAACTGCGTCAGGGAAGTACAGAGCTTGCTGTTATTCTGGGAGAACTAACTTCACAACTGCAACCTCTTGATGTCTTGATAAATAAACCATTTAAAGTGTATATGGGAGAGGACTGCAACAAATGGATGAAACCCAACATAAATTCACGCTGAAGGGAGCTTTGAAATGACCTACAAACAAGCGTGTCAGTGGATAAAACATCACGGTCTAAAGTGCAAGAGGACATTATGGTTAAATCTTTCAAGTGCGGCATAAGTAATGTTCTCGATGGCTGTGAGGGTGATCTTATATTTGAAGAGGACAACAATGACTATGAAGAGGAGGAGGAGGAGGAGGAGGAGGAGGAAAAAGAAGAAGAAAGTTCAGATGATGATTTTCAGGGATTTTAAAGGTCAGTTCAGTTTTATCAACTACGGATTTCTTTTTTTTAGTCTGGCTTTGCAATCTAATAATAAAATTGGTAAATATGTTCTTTTTATTAAAATTGCTTAAAAATTTAGGAGCACCTTTTGGTTTGTAAAATATGGTAGGGTTATAGACGCTTATAAAGAACACCAGATATTGATTAGCCCACAACCTGAACACTTAACAGCACAAGAAACAAAAAATCTCCTGTGTGTTGCAAATGTGGAAAAGACAGTGCAAAATAATAATGTTTGCATTAGTCTCGTACTTTATATTTTAGTACACTTAGCATGATGTTGCTTTAATCTACAAATAATCTTTCTCACATTACACTAAGTCAAGGAATGACAGTTGCAGGAATAAAAATATAGAAAAGAAAACTTGTTACTTGTGTAGAGTTGGGTTTGTTTTGAAGTAATAACGATATAATAAATGCATCCTGTAAAGAATTTTAACATTTAAATATGACAGCCTTTCTACTGTATTTTGACTGATATATTGCTGTAAAGTGGGCTTGTGTTTTTTCCCCAATTGAGTGAGTTTATGGCTATTTTTCTTTTTTGTTTACACTGTGTAGTATCTTTAATTCATTTAATAAAAAACCTGTATAACTGTGTTTAACAAACAAATATGAACAATGGGAAATGTGAAAATGTTTTCAGAGATAATATTAGAAATGCTAATTAAGAGGGGCCCCTGAGAAACTCAGTTAAATATAACTATGGCAGACCAAGGACCTTCTACTGAATGCTGCACTACATTTCGATGTAACACAGAGGCACAACACTATTTTCCAATACAGTGATCAAGTCTATGTAAATAATGACTGTAGCGTTCGAGCAATCGTTCAGTTCCTTAGTAGGAATCTGCTCCTTGGCCAATCAGCCATTCGACAAATGCCATGTGAACATCCTTTATCATCAGAAAATTTCAACCCTGACTTTCTTCCTGGATTGCCTAGACGTTGTTGTCTATGGTCATTGTTGATGGGCTTCCTGCTTGATCAGTACGAGCCATGTCTGCAGTCTTTGTCTAATTATTAGCACCATTTCACTACGACTGGATGCAAGATTGCATTTGGTCCACATACCACCAAAATTTCATGGTGAATCTGTGCGAAATTTATACTTTTGCCCAAATGAATCTTACTGCCACACTTACTTCAACTTTGGAGTATATTTTCAGCTCCCACATTATTTCAATCTCACACTGTGATGCACCATTCTCTGTTTGCAGGAAACCCATAAAATGTACTCTCTTCTGACAATGTGTCACTCTTGTTGTGCAATAGTCTTAATATGGGATAACATGTCTAACTTATTTTCTGAAGTCTCTTCATAGATACATACATTTCTTAAAAAGAATTACATTGCCAGTATATTTACATTTATATAAATCACTCAAAACTGTTTCTCCACAATTCCCCTAAGGTCATTTCCATCACACTTAAGCTGGCTTTTTGCTTTTAATTCCTGAGCATTGAACAGAGTGGTTATAATTAAGCTTTTGCTACTTGCGAGGGCCCTCAGGAAAAAAATGAGTGATCACAGTACAAAGCAACTTTCTGGAAATGTTCGTAAGGACACACGGAAGAGAAATATTAAATAAACCATTGAAAGAAATGTATGTTAACATACACATGAGAGGGTAACATTTGTTAAACGCATACAATGTTAACATTCCAGGTTACAAAAATTGCTCAACGTGATGACCATCTGTATCCATGACAGACCGGAACTGCACTAAAGATTGTTCGCAATACTTTTCGAACAGTGGACCTTGGTGCACTGCTTGAAGATTGCACATTGTGTCCTGCACTCTCTGCCATGGAATCAGTAACTTCAGCAACAACTTGTGCAACTGGCTGTAGGTATCTCACTGGATCAGTTCCCAAATTACCAGATGATTCCCACTTCCAAATCATGCGCTTCAATCCACAGTGTGGAAAGAGGACCTCTTCATATTACTTTAAAGCATTGATACTCACAAAGAGCAGCAGCACTGTTGTTGTTCTTTTGATAAAACAGCATTATGAATAAAGCCCCGATCACCTTGACAAACCCATTTTGACTGTCTGCAACTTAATGCACACTGATACTTGCGTTTCAACCCTATGTCTCCGTACCAGTAACGGAGCCTTATGGCAAATTATGACAATATCACCACGAACAATGCAAGTCCTGCAGGACACAGTCTGAATGCCATTCCTATAAAGTTGGGTACCAATACAGTAAACAGTTTTCAGTCTACACTAACTCAAGCAGCGAAAGTTTAATTGTAACCACCTGGTACTCTCATGTGACTGCTCCGGTAAGTCGAATTAACTATGATGTTTAAATTTTGTGTGTTTAACAACACTGAATACTGTTACATAAACAGCAAAATTACCTAAACTGGTATACAGATGTGAACAGATATTAATTATTTCTGCTGAGTTGCCCAAGATGTAGTACTGCAATTATTTTCTGAACAATTCAAGATACAAAATTAAGGTTTTCATTAGCTGATTGTATCCAGAGGAACATACAATTTTCTTACATGGTTAATGCTGTTAAGTCTCATCAGCCAAGTATTGAGGTATATTTTTAAACTGGAATAACATATTTTTAACAGAATTTGAAAAGTTTTGTTAAGATGAATACAGTTCGTTAAGGTTAGCGAAAAACCTCTTATGAAAGTAATGGAGACACATGCAAAATGTGAGAGGCAAGGCATACGGAACCCAGTGAGTGGTAGTAAACAATTAGAACCAGGGTCCTCATGCCAGGCTCTGTTTATATATACAACAGTCAGATAGGTTGAGGCTACTGAAATAAAAACATGTCTCCTTTTGGCACTACTTTATACCACAGATGAACACAGTCAGCTACATCTGTAAATGGAACCTTATGGTGACATATCACAAGGGAAGTTCCTGGCAGGTTAACACTGTGTGCCAACCCAAGACTCGAACTCAGGATCTTTGCCTTCATGCTCTACCAATCGAGCTACCCAAGTACAACTCACAACCTGTGCTCACTGCTCTACTTCTGCCAGTACCTCACCGCCTACCTTCCAAACTTCACAACTGGCAAACTTCAAAAGGCAAAGGACCCAAATTGAGTCTCAGTACAGGGAGTTTCATATCACTGCACACTCCACTGCACATTGAATACCTCATTCTGGATATCAGAAGGGGATTAGTAAAATATTGCAAATATATGTAGGCCTCATGACTGATAATATTTCATATAATGATGCAGCCTAGCACGAGAGCCCTGCCAGGCAGTGTTTACATCGCAACAGAAGATTTCATATCCACACAGATAGTCAGCCACACTAAAGCACTTGCTTCCATGAGACAGGGAGGCACAGTGCACCAGTCCATGATCAGTTCTGCCTTGTGAATTAACAATGGGGGCCAGTGTGCCTGATGGCTTGGATGTAGCTTTTAGGCAGTTTTTCACATCCACCTATGAAAATACTGGGCTGGTTTCCACATCCTGTCTCAGACACACGATGTACAACTGTTGTTCATAACTGACACTTAGAGGTCAAATGAATCTTGGGGTGGTGCTTGGATAATGGTTGGCAAAACCTTTCCAGCTGCCTCAAAAAATGCAGAGTGCAATTATGTTGCATTCTCCTTAAGGTACATGCGATCCATAATTTTGAAGTAGCAATTAGCTGGTGGTACTGTCCATGAGAAAAAAAAGAAGAGACAGACCTTAGATATTTTGTGTCTCACAATTTTGATTGAATGTTAGAATGATGTCACTGTGGTTGATGCCAGTATGGTGGGCAACTTCCCATGCTGACAACTGTTTTTGTTGTAAGTGACAATGCACACACAATCTAAGCTCAAAAT
The DNA here is from genome assembly GCF_023864345.2 of Schistocerca serialis cubense. NCBI lineage: Eukaryota > Metazoa > Arthropoda > Insecta > Orthoptera > Acrididae > Schistocerca > Schistocerca serialis. The sequence continues at coordinate 986,701,251 of NC_064640.1, read as the reverse complement.
GATGCTTTGTGGCATGTTGTCAGACTGAACAATGCGTGCAAACTGAACTGTGCCAATTGCAACTGGAGACAAAAAGTGTTCTACTAAATCACACTGATAATACAGATTTACTTTTACCTCCGTAACACACAAGGCTGTACAAAGTGATGTATTGAGAAAGATGTGAGGCTGGTACAAAATATTTACTCGAGTGTGTTTAAGTTGCAGAATATATGAGGCTGAAAGAATATTTTTTAAGGGGAAAAGGTTGGTTCCAGTTATGAAAACACCTTTTGTTTGTATTTTGGTCTTTCTACACATTTTTCGTAGGTTACCAGCCCCAATTAAACTCTATTTATACCTGAGTTTGGTTGCGTGCATTCTGAAAGCAATGCATCAGTGTTTACATGTGAAGATATGTCCAAGTATGAGAAATCAATAAGATCTTCAGCTGAAGGGAGACTGAGAATTGAGAGCAATGAACTCTGTGAAGCTAAAGTTCACTCTATTCGAATAATGTTTATTCCATATCATTTCATTACCTATGTGCCAAGTTCCCAGATCAATCTGTCCACAAGAAACTGGCCAATGAAAAGCGATAGGTGTAAGGTTGCCAAAATGACATTCCAACTTGCTAGTTGAAGAAGACTGGACTGGCTGATCGCTAAGTAAAACTGCTAGAATCAGCCACACCAACTGACATATGTCCTTCCTGTTAGCTCAGGAAGGTATCCTGATTTTATGCAAAACTTGAAAATTTTCAACACAGTCATTTCACTATCATCTGAAACACTGGATAAGTCCTTGCTAGTCACTGGATGTTTCTTTCCAGTATATAACAATTAGTTCATTAAAATGTAGTGCCCTGAGACTGGTATGCTATGAGAACTCCAACTGGCGAGTTCTCTCACCGTACGGTAGTCACGTATTAGGGACAGTGCCTTATTTTCTCTCTTCTAGGGGTGCCTTTTTCCCATACAAATGGCTGATAGAATGCATTATATGGGCAGACAAGTCAGTCAGTTTCATTTGTCTTGATTTTTTTGTTATACATCTCCAGCTAAGTAGCTTCTAATTATCTGACACACTCTCATCAAGTACAAGGTGATTGCATGCATGAGGATGGTACATTTTGTCACAATAGCACCTTCCAAATACTACTTTGATTACTTTCACCTTCAACAATGTGAACTCTAAACCAATTACTGGAAGAGTATTGCTAAAGGGAAATAGCTGGGTTCAAATCCTGCTTTTTGTTAACTGTATCTAATTTACAAAGATGTGACATTTTCTTTCACTGTATCTAATCTATCAGAGCAATCCCCACACACACTGACAATGATCAAAAGTATATTGTGGAACGATTGTCTTAACTGATCAATTCCATATTTCTGATTGGTCATGGGTATGATGCACCAAATGGTGAAAAAAAGAATCAATAATTGACTAGTTACTCAGTCATCAGCAGGAACCAAGTATAAAATCCAAATTCCTGTAAAAAGCTTCAACAATACCAATATCTGCGACGAGTTGCAGCTAATAACACCCTGAAGATTCAGTAGCTACTGTCACAGCCTCTACTCCACTTACATGATGTAAAATCTTTCATCAACATCATCATCATCATCATCATCATCATCATCATCATCATCATCGTACTGAACTATTCTTTATTTTAATCCAGCCCCTAACCCAGTTCAATATGTGAGGCTACTCACGAACTGGCATTTTACGTACTGACAGCCAGTTTGAATCCTGCTATTTCAATAGATTTTAATCATCAGCACTTGGCCAGCAAAGGGAGTATAAGTGGTAGTATATTTTGTCCTAATGGTAGGTTACATTGCAAACTTCTACATTGTGTTTCATGTAGTCCGGGCAAACAACACTGTTGGTGATGACCTAACCTTTAAATGGAGGTTTACAGGTTGCCTCCCCTATTCAAGAGTAGCAGACTATGTACTGGTTTCTGGTTTCCTCTCCCTTCCCCTTATCATAAACAACAACACAAACACAACACTATATTTCACATGAATTCATCAGAACTAAGAGTGAGACTAAGATATTCATCACACAAGTGGCTGAAGTGGTATTTAATCAAAGGATAGCACAAAGCTGTTGCTCACATGAAGCATCACCACATCATGACGACAACAATAATAATAGTAACAATTATAATCAAATTCAGATTCAAAAGACCTTTCAGCCTCTGAAATGTGTCACACAGCCATTTCTAAGATAGGAGTGGGCAAATTAACAGCAAAAACATTGAAATTCCGCTTTGTGGTATGTGATATCATGATCTGCTGTCCGGTCAGATTAGGTGCTCTAGGAGCCACCTCAGCATCAGAATGGTATGCCAGGTACTAGCTGTTCCAACTGAAAACTACAAGTTATGGTTGGATACAATAATCAACTGGCCATAATCACTATGGACTTTCCCATCAGTATATTGTATGCAAGTCAACAATAAAGCTTACAGAAAGTATGTAATAGGCAATTAAAATAAAAAGCTACCAAAGAATTATGCAAGTTTGATCAAGTTGTGATTTACGCCAATTTATACATTTCAGGTACATCATTTTAACACTGCACTTGTGTTAAACCTCACTGCACACACGATGAAAGCTTATGAAGTGTACGCACTACTGCCACAAGGCAGCATCTCTGTAGAAAATGAGAACATGATATTAAACAAGTACACAACAAAACCAGGAAATCTCGAGCTCTTTTTGATATTTGCATGCCTGATTGAAAAGTTGTAAAAAAGAGGTTCCTTGTCAATATATTTAACGCCAATGATGATGCTACAAAATACATGGAGGAGTAATATGTAATGTAGAAGGGAAATGACTTTTATTCAGTTAAAAAACTTGATATTAAAAGTGTTCCACTCTAAAAAAAATATCTTGCTTTACTACAACAGACAATTTCTATGATAACATCCTTTCTGAAACAAAGATTTGAACCAATTCCCCGTTTCACGAGTTTTGTAGTTGTCATATATTTCATTCTCATTTTATGCTTTCAATTTAGTTTTCCAGTCTGTCATTTCTAGTATATTCAGTGTTATTATTCCTTGCACCATACTCATCTCCAATTCTACTCAAAAATATATTGGTTATGTTAATTCCCACTGACAGAGGGCATTTTCACACATGGGGAGTACATGTCGTATCAGTGTGACTTTTCACTAACGCTCGACTTTTTTCCTTTTTACACGTCCCCTGCCATCCCACACCATCTTTACGAACACTCTACTAACTACGTGTAAATTAGAGTGTTAAGTGACTAGCTACTTCAAGAAATAATTTCTCCTTCTTTTATTTAACTAAAATTCAGGGCCTGCATAACACTAAGATAAGAGTTTTTGAAATTTTTAAATAATTAGTAACTATGCACGTTAGTTGAAACCTACCATGCTTAGCAGCCAATAATGTTGAACTCATACTGAAAAACTAACATCTGCAAGGATTATGGCTTATGGGATGCAAAGATCTTAGGAAAAAATACAAAAATGTATCAACAAAAGTGTAATAATATATTATTTCAATTTTAGAAGTCCAAAAATTGTTTAAATTTTCATGCAAGAATTCATACAAATTTCATATAAACAAATGTAATGAAAGATATTAGATGCAAATTCTCACACAAATCTATGCAGTGCATTTAAAGCAAAACAAACCAGGAAGGACAGACATGCTAATGAGGAAGGCATACTCCCTAAATTTATTTTAATAAGACAAGCATAAAAGACTTAACATTCATAAAATTACAGTGACTCACTAAATAATATCCATCAAATCACTGATGATACACTTAACATTCAGTAATGAAAATGCAAGACCTGTAACAGCACATGAAGAACCATCAGGTGCAAAGAATCATCGACACTTTACAAGATGCAGTCATTAACAAGCATGAGTTTCTGCCGCCAATCACAAAAAAAGATTGCACACACACACACACACACACACACACACACACACACACACACACACACACACAACTTAATCTAACTATCACAATATTGTCCAATAATACATTATTGTTAACAACAAAAATGATTAATGACTAGGATAAATGAAAGTATCATTATGCCTGATTGGGCTGACATTTCACAAACATTATGAGACGAAGCTGAAAACTTGTATTAAAGTTCTGATACATAATTTTTCAAACTGCATGACACAGTCAATTCAACATCATAAAAGATCCTGAAGTTAATAGTTATAACTGCAAAGTCAGATAAATACAAAGATTATTTTATTAAAAAAGCATATAAAATGCACAAAATTGTTTTGTATTGTGCTAATTTATCTTTTATTTGAAATATATTACCTTTGACATTCCTTGAAACAGAGTATATTACAGACAGATACATCAACATGTACAAATAGCAAACAGATTTGTGCTTCAACAATCTCTTCATCAATACACAGAGACAGTTTTGTATGATATTCACTAAAATGCAATTTGTTGCTTCAAGTTTCTCAGTCAGTAAAAACTGTGTTAGTGATCCCTGCATATATTTGATACGTAATATTGACTATACAGGTGTTTGGAAGAGCAAAAGGAAGGCACAGTGAAAGGATTTTTTTTCTGAACACTAATAATTTAAGCAACTAATTCACATCTTTCATTGCTACACTTTTCAGAATATATAGCACTGACTTCAGGCACAGACTGCTTTCAATTTGAAAGGCATAATTGGTTAGACATTGAAATAGCATTTTCTGAAGTACTAAACAGATTAGGAAAAAAGATTAAACGACTGACATAAACCAGTAACTTACTGATAGAGGGAAGAAGATGAACCATGTTATGAGTTGCACTGAACTGAAGACAGGCAATCAAATTTTGAGTCACAATTTATCCAAGTATGAAGTACATGCCATCTTTCCAGAGCATTGAGAAAATAGTCTTTCGTTAGGATGATTACTAGTGCTACAGATCTCACGTTTTCTTCTCCTCTGATAATAGATACGAAATATTTATAAGCCACTTTCGACACGCAGCTGTAGTGAATTTGGTGAGGATATGGACAAAAGTCTACACAGTTTAGAGGCCATGGTGATTAACAATGTGACAGTTATGAGTGTAGTAATTTCCAATATAGATGTAGTTAATTCCAGAACAGGGCACAGTATCCCTTATCTTCCCCTATACATGTGAAAGGGCTTTTATATATACTTAACAGCAAAAAAACTGGCCAGGATAAATCACAGCCAGAGTTAAAATCTTGCATTGAAAGAAATGAGATGAAACATAACAGTTTTCCAATTTACATTTAACATATGTGGCAAAAAATTTCCTTGGAATTATTATAAACCTTATCAAGTAAACGGAATACACTGTTATTTTCTAGAAATAACTGAATAAATAGAAGTGGGTGTATGGGAGGGCCTCTGCAAGTGAACGACCCACACCTAGACACGTCCCTACTATAAAAATTTAGACATATCCCTCAGTTTTTAGAACATACATTAACTTCCCATTGCAGGTCTTATGATATAACCAAATGTCACATGTTGTGGCCTCTTGAGCATTCAAAATATTCAAAGGCAGTGACCACTTTTAATTTCTTTTCAAATTAAACAAATTATTATACCAAGAAAAAAAAAAAAAAAAAAAAAAAAAAAAAAAAAAAAAAAAAAAAAAAAAAAAGAAAAAGATTTATCTGAGGCGGTAATTACAATCTGTTATTAAAAGCCAACCTGTCATATGAACCACTAAGTTATGAAGACACTATATTGGCCACTCCCATGGTCATCAATTTCTTGCTACTCTTACATCTTTCCCACATCTATAATTCTTGGAAGCAGATGTACAGGTTGCAGTTGGTGTTGAGAAATGGGGACGGGCAGGCAGACAGACCTTTTTGTGGCATATAAAGAAAGTAAATCTCCTTCAATTATGCACACAATTACAAGTCATTTTTACTTTTATAAGTAGTACTGCACACTCTCTAATATGAGTGGCTCATGTGTGTCAAGGGGAGTAGCTGAAATTTCACCTCTGCACAAATTTTTTGCTGTCACATTTACTCTTCATCCCTCTTTTGATCCATGACTAAATTCATTTCTAATAGTGGCTCTCTTTCTATTTTATGTCATTTTTATTATTGGTCTGTGTTGTGTTTCATTTTCTAGTACTGATAAACAACATCAAGACAATATCAAGCAATGAAAAACTTATCAAACTGCTCTTTCCTGGAATATTAAATGGTCACTTGTGGCATATACAATACGACTAACTTCTGCAGCAACTTATATTCATAACATGTTTAGTTTGTTGAGCAACAAGTCAGTTACAATGTCCATATCAAAGCCAAATAAATTATACAAATATACACTAGTATTCAATTTAAAAACAGATCCTCACTTCACCTGCAATAAGAACCTGTCTGTACAGTCATAAATTTGTTTGATGTAATTATGAATAGGCACACACAATATCCATACTAAATGCTTATCTAAAGGAAAGGCTTCAAATCCCAATAACACACCAGAAAATTTTAAAAACAGCTGTGCTGAAACAATTGAATTGAATACAGACTTAAGTAGAATAATATTGTCTGAAGGTTGTGCTCAGTGCTACTACATAGCCAAAACATCCAAAATAATTGACCATTGCTACTGTTGTGTTCTGCTATTTCTGTCTTAGTTCATATTCTGGAAGCATCAACTCACCAACAGGTTATATGAGTGATTGCACACTTGTTGCAAATCATTATTTCACAAAATCACTTTACTTCAAATTTGTATCTACACTGTGACACATTCCTTGTCCAGTGGCAGCAATCATTGCAAGTAAATATAAAATCACACAAATTCTATTATAATAATAGAGCAGACTCCAATTTGCACAGTCCACATGAAAATAGAACAATACCTACTCTTTTACTAAATAGTTTACATTTTGGGCTGTGGCTTAATTTGATACAGATGAGATCAACAGAGGTACCTGCAGTAGAAGATTTATTGAAGAATAGTTATGAATGACACACTTCCAAATTTACCATTACTAACAATACTGAAAACATAGTTGGTGTTTTAAAATAAAAACTGAAGATAATACCTCAGAAGGTAGTCATTGCATCTTTAATTGCTGGAAACAGCAATATGTCTGCTGTAGAAAGGCAGCATTTTATCATATAAGAAATAAGTGATCTTGTTTTATTACTTAGCGAAGAATACAGTCGAAATCATGTTATATGGGTCATCTTCATATATAACACCAGAACACAAGTCTACTGCTACACCACACATCAGATGATATCACTGGTAGTAACAGTGCTGTATTTTAGTGTTACGTTTGAGGATGGCCCAATTTGGTCGAAGCCACTCATAACAGTTACTAAAACTTCATCTAGGCAGCTTTCTTCATTATCAGTTTCTGCTATAGTTGTGGAAAAAAGTATATCAAGGAAAAAGTACGAAAAGGTGAAGGATGTATTAAATATTTCAGAATGTTAGGTAAAAAAAAAAAGTTACATATAACTGAAAATTCATCCCTTCCAATAGAGAAGCTGTATTAGTCAATGAAGCCAGAGCTTGCATGGGGTAGGTTATGTGCTAGTCACACGAGTCAGTGGGTGTAATAAACGGTGCACGAAGGCCTGACAAGGCGTTAGATCAGGTATAAAGTTGCTCAACATAAAGTAAGAGAATTGTAGACTAAAGCCTTCGTGAATGAACTGGTTAATGGATTTTGAACTCTGATAGTACTAGCTCAGATGAGATGAGAATTTATCACATATGACTGCAGCTACGAGTGGTCAGTGGTGAAACTTCAAGAACTTCAGATTCTGAATGTTCACAATTTTTAATGAGAATTTTAAAAATGCTTTTGATTCCATGAAGTTATCTTGGTAAGCCACATGTTTTGTAATTCTCTTAATAACAGTCTATAATTTTGGTTCTGACAGTCATTTCCAAAAAGTCAACTATAGGCTAACTCACTACTTTTCACTGCTTAAAAGTTGGGAACTGATGTTGCTCAACGTCTTCTCATTTGGTTTAGTATTCACTATACTATCAAATCCTTTATAGTATCTTAAAGTGCTGAAATGCAAATATATTTGTTTGCTCTTATTTTTAACTGCCAGATGAATTGCAAAATGCAAACTACAATCACAGTTCAATGTCTTATATATGTCATTAGAGCCCATTAGGAAGAAAATAGGAGCAGGAATGGGCAAGATCAGTTTAAGGAAACTTACTTTTTCCGTTTTCATTTTTGTATCTACCAGAAACAGTTTAAAAATCCATGAAAAACTAGAATGTTCAACCAGAAAAATGCTTGAAGACCTGAACAATTTAGAAAGGGATTCACTTTTAAACTGATTAGCTGAACTGAAGTTCATTATGCAATTATAGCAGGCCATAAATGAAAACTCTCCATAGGAGAAAGATTGCCAAGATATATGACAGCACTTTGTTATTAATCTGCTAATTATATTTTGTTATTTGAGTTTTACAGTATTCTGCTAATTTCACGCATTATTTCAGGTGAATATAAATACTTTTACGTATGCTTTTTCAAAAATGAGCCAGTGCCTGGATACTGATCACTATGCAAATACTTTGTTTCCATTAACCATCAGGTACATTATTTATGAGCAGTGCACTAATATGTGCTTATATTAATGATAAAGAAACTATTACTAGTATTGCTATTACTAATACTACTATGACTATTTGACGGTGTCCATGGTGGTGATCAATACAATCTAATATCTACGGGAAAAACCTGCAATTTTTGGTTTTCACATGCATCTAAGTTTAAAACTTTTCAAAATATTTTCTTTAACAATTCTCTCTTAAAAATATGGTGCTCTGTAAACAAACAAAGACACACACACACACACACACACACACACACACACACACACACACTCTTTTTCTGAAACAAATCTTCTCTTCAGTTATTCACCATGCAGTGTTACGACGCTTTTGTAGCAGGTTATAATTGTGTATCGACTGAGACTTCAAGTTAAGCATCTGATTGTGTGTCAAATTGACATGGGGTCATTAGAATTCAATGGGTTAGTTCATAGCAATAATTATTACAATCACTGGCACATTAACTGTGCACAGTTATAAGGGCCTTCTATTGAGTATTTTTGAGATTCAAGATTCATATTATAATGCTCATCTAAAAGGCCTCAAAGTCTTAGGTCCACCACACCATTAGATTTGCAAGAAGTAACACACAAGAAGAACAGAAATTGTGAAACAATATCTGGAGACCTCACATAACATGCTCATTATGTCACACTGTCACAGACATGATGTACAGACAGAACCTGTTAGGTTACTAATACCGTCTTCAGACATTGCATAATGGTAGAGTTGGCAGATGAACATGGAGAGATGGAATTAACAAAGAGAACACACAGCAGCAGCCATCATCAATGGGCACTGATAGCCACACACAAACGTTTGACGCAAGTCTGCAGTCCTTGGGGTTAGGAATTCACATTTCTGGAAGCTAATGAGACCTTATTTCTGTGATTATGTACAAATTATGCACAGGTTTCTGACTGACAACTTAAGTCAACATTTGTTCTCAAATATGGGAATAATTTTCATGATTGTAATGACATTCAGATTTCCTCTCCATTCATAGCCAACTGGTAAATGTGGGAAACCCCACCCACACAACTACAATTTTTAATTTAAAGGCAATGAATCATGAATGTTAGATTGAGTCCACATTTGGTGTTAGTTCAAGACAAAATTTTGGCCTTCCCCCCCCCCCCCCCCCCCCTCTCTCTCTCTCTCTCTCTCTCTCTCTCTCTCTCTCTCTCACACACACACACACACACACACACACACACACACACAGCGAGAGAGAGAGAGAGAGAGAGAGAGAGAGAGAGAGAGAGAGAGGGGGGGGGGGAAGGGAGGGGGAGGTGGAGAGGGGGGAGAGAGGTGAGAGGGGGGAGGTGGAGAGGGGGGAGAGAGGGGAGATGGGGGAGGTGGAGAGGGGCGAGAGGGCGGAGAGGGCGGAGAGGGCGGAGAGGGGGGAGAGGGGGGAGAGGGGGGAGGGGGGGGGAGGGGGGAGGGGGGAGGGGGAGGGGGAGAGGGGGAGGTGGAGAGGGGGAGAGAGAGGGGAGGGGGAGAGAGAAAGAGAGAGAGAAGGAGGGGGGTGGATGAGAGAGATTTAGCTGAGGTACTGTAAATGTTTCCTATTACTACTTATGTCAGGTGATCTGTGCCTTATTTTCAAATTAAAATAATTCAACTGATGTCCAGGGACTATTTCTCTGAGCAAGATCTACGACCATCCAAGCCACATCATTCAGCATATTACACTATTTTCTATGACATAAATCTCTCTTAAATCTATATTGCCATTTCAGAAAGGCCAAAATATTTTTCTGTAGTATGTTTACACAAAAGTTCATTTTATCACAGAAATTAATATACAGGAAAGTGGACATAACTACAACATGTTGAGAAAAAAGTAATATTGATGATATTAATGACAATAATATGGCACTGTGACATTTGCTACATCGAGTGACAACTTAATAATAATTGAGAAATTGCATGGTTTATTCATCTCATTGTATGTTTGATGGGGCAATACAATATGTATAATTTCGTCCATTGAATATCTTAGCTTCCAAATACTGTACCTCAGTATTGAAGCAGTCTGATACTATTATAGGAATTTATTGACTGAAAATGTAGAAACCTAACTCTATTATACATTTTGTTCTTTTAAGGTATTGCTGAGAGCCCATAAATGGTATTATTTTACTTTTTCTGTAAGGCATGTCCAAGCATAATCACTGTCTGAATAGACAATATGAGGATGTAAGTGGAGCAAATTTAAGACGGAAAACGCTAATTTCATGCATCACATGGCAAAGTCATGACATGCCTTTAAAAAAAGTGCTATCATTGGTTAGGGCACATGAAAGTGAGTTAGAGTGGGGAGCAGGTGGAGGGAACATTTTCGATTAGATAGTATATTGGGATTGTTTTTGGGCTTGACAATTCTTTCATAATAGTTCCAATACAGTGATTATTTCTAGACTGTGTAGAATTTCCAATAACTTTCCATCTTCACGGCTATCAGTTATTATAGTCACAAAACAACATATTATAATTCAATACACTGATTTTTTAAATGTAGTGTAGCTTTCTTGTCTTATTCAATTACACAGTTTGGTACTTTTAAAATGCTCAGTTTTTAATTGAAACTGAAATTTTTGAGAAGCAAAGTTAAAAAACTTATTATGGTAGAATGCTCCACTGATGAATGATCATTAGGGATCAATCACAAGCTGTGGTTACAAAGGATGGAAACAGAACTCATCTTGGCACTGGCCTTAAATGATTTAAGGAGAGTGTTGACAACTTAAATTTGGGTGACCTGACTCACTCTCGTGCACCATATCATACAATGAACATGAATTAACCAATAAAAATAAAGACTTGACATATATCCAGAAGGGAAACTGAAAACACAAGAGCAAAGAGTAATGCTATATCTGCATATTATAACTAACATCTGTTACTGCAGTACCTTTAACATAATCAATCAACTCTTGCAAAAATACTTTCCTAACAAACAAAGGCAACTGCAGAAAATTGCCGACCCCCCCCCCCCCTCCCCGGGACAACAACCATGACTGCAATATTAATTAAATAGATACTGTGCATTAAATTATGATGAATGCTTTTACAACAGAATAACTGAATTTGTAACCACAAAATACAGCTCATAAATTTAAAATTTAAAGTAATCCAACACACTATTCAGTGTGTTCTATTCATTGCTCACATGTTTGTTTTAAGTCATACAAACTCTAATCTTTTTACAACAATATTTTGCAGCAAGTTACAAAATTTATCATCTGGTGTCTTCTTAGAAGCACAGTAGATTTAACTAGTCTTCACAAAACGCTGAAGAAATATTCCAATTGTACAACACAATTAGTTCTGAACACATTTTTTTCCTTGTTAACCTTATAGGAACTAAGAAATTTTGGATTAGGCACATCATTAAGTCCTATCACACACCATATAACCAGCTAGAAATCTTTAGAAAACTGCTAAATACTGCTGTAAATTGTAATCAACTTCACAAGGAGGAGTAGCAGAGAAAATGTGAACCTCCTACAGGGTTACCTTCTAGTCAAGTCATGGCAAATGCAAAAAAGTAACAAGTTGAGATTCTCATTATTGCAATAACATGCAACTTGTCTGACGAATCATTATCAGTAGCATCGCTGGGAACTAAATGTGTGATTTGAAAATGGAGGAGAAGTCATGTTTTGAGAGCTGAAAGTATAGTCTACAGGGTTCAGTATAGCACCTCAGAACTCTCTCTAGCAATAGCACTGTATAGCATGTGTATTAGTATGTAATTTTTTGGTGTTAGTTGTCTTACAACTATACATTATTGATGCTAGTTTTTCATCTGGTGTCCTTGTTTTGAAACAGAATTCATTTACAGCCCTCCCCCACCTTCAACACTCACATTTTCATGCCAACAAAATCTAGCACCATCATTGGTCAATGGTTGTCAGACAAGTTATGACTATCGACAGTCCTCTGTCACCAATGGTTAATTTTCTGTCATAATTTTTGCACATTTACAATCACATAAAAATTTAAAGTATACACGAAAACACATTAAAGACATTAATACAATATTGCAACTAAAGGAACTTCATCAACTGACAGAATCAAACATCTGTTCAGAAAAGAGGTAACAATTCTAGATTAAAAACATAAAATTAGTTTTAAATGTTTCATCTAGATAATCATCATCTGTTATCTTAAATCAATTTTCTGAAAATATCTCTGCAGAGATTTTGTGAATATGTGTTTCACTTTACCACAGTTTGATGATGACGCTAGTTCCAAGTAGTTCTTAATGGGTAAATAAAGATTTGTGTGAGGATCTGTCCCCAGCTGATACTGAAAAATAAAAATACAGAAATATCAGTGCGTCTGTCTAATTTTTTCATGATTTTGACTAAGCTTGATCTCAATCAAACAGCAGTAATGAAACCTGCATTTCAGTTGTCTATTAAAATGTGTGGTACTCCTTTCAAACTACTCATATTAATCATATAGATAAAGTATACACAAACTCGAAAATTGTAAAATTAAATTTGCACACACACAAATAAGTTTCAAAAGTAACTTATACTATCAGTGAAAGCTGAAATCTAATCGCTATGAAAATAATAAAATAGTTTATGGTGCCCAAGTTTTTACAATCACAAGCTTCCTCATAGATAATCTTAGCGAAAAAAATGTGCCAGAAGGTTATGGTGAGACATAAAGGCAATATGAAGAGAAGAAGAGCAAGTTCAGTGTTGGACACTGTTCCATGCAAAACACAGTAAGCAACACAATTTGACAAAATGGTGACCGTACAAATCCGGGAAAGCTTTTTAACCATGACTGGGTAGAATTAAATTTTTGGATTAGTTTTGAGAAGCTGTTTCGAAATATTGATAATTCAACTTCTAGTACAGACACCAAGTTTTTCCTAAAAAGTTAAAAAAAGCTTTGATCAAACTCAACAAGAATGTTTATATGAGTGGTAGCTATGAGGTGCACTCTACCATTCATGAATTTCTTGGACGTCATATTACTAGAAAGAAAGAGAAGTGAGGTGATTGCCAAGAATTTTTAGAGTTAACTTGGGGCATTCCAAAGAACAGGAGATTGTTTTGCATGGCAGGAGCTGCACTCGTATAAGATAGATGACAAAGGCAGTTTTCACATCCACGATCATGTTTGGTTTTACGAGGAATATGCATTTTTCTCGCTTGAAAGTATGTATAAATCTGACTTCTGTCACTATAAGCAATTCAAGCCCCCTTGAAATAATTCCCTATTAACTGGTCATCTTGAATCTTGATTTGAAATCAGTAACACTGCTGCAAAAATTTTTTCAGCCATCTCTACTTAATTCCTGCAACTGACTCTACCCTTATTTTATGATGTTGTTTGAATGGTAGTTAAGGCAAACATGATGAAAGTTTTGATGCAAGCAGACAGAGATGAAGAAGAGGAAGAAGAAAAATCAGTGTGATAAATTGTGCATGAAAGATATTTTCATTCCCTTACAAACACGAGTCCTAATTTTTGTAACTCTTAGTATGAAAAAATTTCTTCAGATAACATGTTGTTGTTGTTGTGGTCTTCAGTCCTGAGACTGGTTTGATGCAGCTCTCCATGCTACTCTATCCTGTGCAAGCTTTTTCACCTCCCAGTACCTACTGCAACCTACATCCTTCTGAATCTGCTTAGTGTATTCATCTCTTGGTCTCCCTCTACGATTTTTACCCTCCACGCTGCCCTCCAATACTAAATTGGTGATCCCTTGATGCCTCAGAACATGTCCTACCAACCGATCCCTTCTTCTGGTCAAGTTGTGCAAGATAACATATCGACAGTAAATTCCTCGACAAAGTCCCTATGACACACATGGACAATCCTGGTTACAATACAAAAATTGAAAAATGTCCAGAAAATGTTAGTTGTGTGTAGCACGACACATCAAACCTATCATGGATCATTCTCACAAGCAAAGAAACTGAGAAACAACTTATTTTGCAGATCATTGCTGGTGAGTATAAAAATACTCAATGGCTACTAAATCCTTTCTTATGACAAAATTATGTCCAAATTCTATTCCCTTACATCATGTTTTGATTCAACATAAGATAGTCATTTTACTGAATTTGTGTGCATTATTAGAAGAAAAAAATTCTTAAAATTTTAACACTTTTCAGGAAATTCTGTAAAATATTTTTTGGGAACTTTGATTTACAATAATGATTTTAACAAGTGCATTGTGTGTCCCCACAAATTTCTCTTTGAGTAAAAAAAATAAATTGTGGGGATGGAAGGAATATACAACTTTTGAACAGTTATATGTAGGGCTAGACTATTTTCAAACTTCTAGGCATTTCTTACCGAGTACATATTTTGTGCTGTTTTCTGTTGTTGAATGGAGAATATTAAGCAACATTTTACTTTTTGGAAAATTACCTGTACCTATGGACCATCCCGGTATGCAGTCTCTATCAACAAACTTGGTCACTGGGTTGTGTTACGGGACCACTTTTTCAGAAATGGTCACATAGCATAAGTAAAATAATAATGAAAGACCCATTTAATCAGAATATTTAATCAATGCCAAGTAATATGATACGTAATGGTACAAGTGATTGTCAGTAACTGATTAATGTAACATTACTCTTCATTTACTCTTTGATTCTGATTTGCATGCCTCATATAAATCATAGTATTTTGAAAGAACATTTAAGTTGTTGCAGAAGCACCCAGACTGCCAGGGTAGTAAAGTAAAGTAGGCTGCCATCCTTGGAGTAGTTTTCGCAGAAGGATGCACCAAGAGAGGCACAAGTCAGTGGTTCATAGGCCACTGGACAGCCTTTTGTAATGTCACCCTGGGGCATCTGTAGTATGTTAGATAATCACAGATAAGATACCCCATGGTGGCAGCAGTCAGCAGCCAGCACCCGCAGAATCAAAATGTATAGATGAAAGTAAGTGTAAAAATTATGTAACGAAAGGCCTGAATGCTCGACCTCATGTTTAAACTTACCATTAGACCATAACCCCTTACAGCACAGGACTGCACGAGTGGAAAAATGGCTCCACTTCTACAAACTGTTACAGCCTTCAGAGTTGGCAGTTTGTACATATTGCTGGACTTAGCAATATTTACTATCACATTATGTGGCTGACTAAGTTAATTACTGCAATGGCCGGTAAATGACCAGGTTTTTTCTATCTTCAAGACTGTGCTATAGAATAGCATTTGGTTGGTTGCGTGTCTGTCTACCTTGTGTACCTTCTTTTAGAGACTCATCGGGAAACAACAAACAAACAAACACACACACACACACACACACACACACACACACACACACACACACACACACACACACACACACACCTATTTTTTCAAGATAGTTGTTTTTGTTTAGTTTTATGTCATCTTTTTTGAAAATGCCCTTGCTTACAAGCTAAGAACTATATTACTTTAGTTAAAATTTGCAGTATTTTTTAGTGTGGGGCAACATCTTAATTTCTGCTTTACCTTACTTTTGCCGCTGTCAAGCTCAAAATTTAGCTTAATAATATGTTGTACTATCTGGGCATTTATTGCACTCTTCATAATGTTATGGAGAATCACCGCTTCCACCTTGTACAACAGCAGCTATTCACAAGCATTTACTGATCTCCTACCTACATGAAAATTCCAATTTAAATTTGATTTACCTTTGTCATTACACATTGGCGGCTTGGTTGATTCAGATTTACACTTTGTTTTGTTGTTTTTGTCGTTTCCCTATTCTCCATATTTCTGAATACTAGGTTTTATTGTTATAAATATTTGGAACTTACTTCTTCCATTGCAGTATAGAGTGCATGGAAAGGTGGTTGTTTCTCAGAGTGAAAGCTCCCTCGACTTCCATGCAGTACAGCAACACCTTCCTCATCAGCACTATGGCACACACTCATGTACATACAGTGATCTGGACGATAATTATACCGACATGGGTATACGTACAGTTTATCTGGAAAATACATATGCAAAGCGATAATTAATTAACAATAAGAGGATAAATAATTTTAGTAAAATATACAAAAATCTTTTAGATACTGTTGTGAATGTCACATATTTTTATATACATATGCACCAACAAAAGATAAAAATACAACTCAGAAAGACCACACAGAAATTTTTTGGCAAATTGTGTCACGTACCTTAGATCATATTTCACTGAAAAACACAGTAATACTACTTGTAGATTTTAAAGCACAATTTGGCAAAGAACGAGCACAAATTCTTAGCAGGAAAACTCCATGCACATACGGAAAAAGACCAACGTCTGTGCAGACCCCATAACATAGTACTTACATCTACATTCTTTCAAGAACTTCCTAGAAAACTTACTACATAGGTATCACCCAAATATTAAATAACAAAATGACGCCAGCTGGTATTTTCTGTGCCCTATTTAAGCCATTTGACTGTGTGAACCACAATATCATCCTAGATAAACTGAGGTTTTATGGAAATTATGATAAAGCCAACCAATGGATAATATCATACCTAACTAAAAGAATGCAAGACATTTTACGTAGTTGTTCAAGCAATGTAATCTGGGGAGTAATTACATATGGAATTTCCTGAGGCTCAGCCTTTGGTCTACCATTGTTCTTCGTGTATGTAGACTATCTTCCATTTGACATACAACAAGCAGAATTAGTTCTTTTTGTGGATGACACTGTTGGTGTAATCAATCCAAGCATATGTACAGCAACAGAAGATACGGCAAACAAAGTGCCTAAAAATTTCATTGACTGGTTTTTTGCAGTCTCACTCTCAGTTTTAAAAAGAGCACCATACTCAGTTCTGCACATCTAGAAGTACTACAACAGTGGCAAGAGTAACACACAGTGAGGAAATAATAAACAGAGTGGAATCTTCCAAATTTTTGTGTGTCCATGCTGATGAGCATGTAACCTGAAAAAAGTATGTTTTAGAACTCCTAAAACAATGTAGTTCAGCCATATTGGGGTAAGACAGATCAGCAAGTTGACATATTTTGCAAACTTTCATTCAATAATGTCATATGGAATAATGAAAGAATGTCTTCATTGCTCAACAAAATGCTATAAGAATAATATGTGGTGTTCATCCATGATCATCTTGGAGACATCTGTTTAAGGAGTTGGACATTCTGACTACTGCTTCACTGTATGTTTACTCCCTCACCAAGTTCGTTGTAAATAATCCCTTGCAGTTCTCAATGGACAATGATGTACATAACTACAATACCAGAAGGAAAAATGCCATTCATTACTTCACACTAATGTTGTCTTTAGCACAAAAAGGGGTGCACAATGTCACAACTAAAATATTTGACCACTTACCCAATGATATAAAACATCAGACTACAGCAAAGTAAAATTTGGAAACAAAACCAAAAAAGCTTCTCCTTGACAATTCCTATTCCATAGAAGAATTTCTATCACTGTAATGTATAAAAGGAAGTGGGTAGGAATTAATAACATCTGTAGATTTAATAATAATATTAATAATAATAAACAAAAATTCATAGATGTTCAGTATGTAGCCACATTTACAAATTAATTTACAATGTAAATGTAAAATGACACATCCCACATAATTTATCATGCAAATTATCCATTGAACATGAAACAAAGTAAGTAACAAAACTAACTCACCCACCAAATCCAATTTGTAGGGGAAAAAATTTAATCATGTTGCTATCAATAGACACTGTGCAATGGAGGTATTCAATGTAAAAATTGCTGAGAGTACCAATTTCGATTCAGGCCACTATCTACCTAGCATTAAATTCGAAGTAAGATAAGTATTTAGAAAAAAGAACCAATACCAACCAAAAAAGTTTGACATACAGAAATTGTCTACAGTATACCTAAATTGTAATACTTTCCATTTTAAGGACTGGAGGTAGGAGTTGTTAAGATAACTTTTACAAATATTTTAGCATACAGCCACTAATATTAAGAAAATAATCCTCAACGATGAGTTTCTTGAGTCAAGCTCCCATCATTATCTGTCTAAGTTAATCCTACATGGACATGCCCTTCAAAAACAAACTAGGTCAAAATATAAAAACAAATAAAATTATATGTACATGAAGTCTTTGTCTTACTTTAAAAATGGCAACACCAGATTCTCTGTTCCTCTTATCCACATTACTGCCCATCCACCAAAGTGTTCCTTCTGCAGAGTGATAAGCATATGTCACATACGCTGCCTCTCCATGCACCACTAGTTCAGAAACATGTGGACAGCTCTGAGAGACTGCATTGAGTTATCAGCCATTCCATAACATTCCAAAGATGTTACGAAGGACATGGAGAGAGACCACACCAATGGTTATCTATGCAAAGTCATTCACATTCACTGTGCTAACATCAACCTTGAAAAAGGTTCAGAAGCCACTGGAAAAGGTGTTACCATCATTGCCAGTTTGTATATTAAGTACATTATCAACTTTAACCCGATAGATTGCTATTTCAAGTTGCTCAAGAAGTCAAGTTCCTTTCCTTTCTTATCTACATGGAAGTTCTCTCCTATGCCTTTCAGGGTGTGACTACTGTCATACATATACTTGGCAACCACCAATCTGCTGCAGCTGCCCAATATAAAAGCGTGCATTGTGTGACACGAAATATATACGTTCCTTTTCCCAATATTAGTGGTTCTATGCTAAAGAATTTATAACTAATACCTAAATGTTATGGTCAACTTCAAAAAGACATTATTCAGATGACTCTCAGGGTTGCCCCAACTTTCCAAAGATGAAATTCCCTGGTATTTTCCTTATCTCCAGATAAGTTTTAGCGTTTTCCCCTGACACATTTTGAGATCTCTAGGGTAGGTAAAGACATAAGTTGACAAAAAATGTAAGGACTTCGTATTTCTTCCTTGTGTGAGCAAAAATCTGCAGTACTAACATCAACATCTTTTGTAATGAACTGTTTTCATATGGAGAGAGCAATCCAAATGGTGTGTTTCATTAAGACCACTGTTGTTATTTTATTTCAGTAAAACAAAACACATTTGGTGACAAAAATACGCATTTCCGTGGAATTGCATAACAGATTTAAAATACCTTCACTCATTTCAGAAATAACGCCAGAAAAAAGTAGGTCTGTTGAAAGAAGTGTATAAGGCAGGGAACAGTTGTGTAAACCAACACTATAGGTGACCACCAGTAAAATGTTACGTCCCTGTGTCACGTCTATTATTTTTACAGGTATTGCGTGATTTTTCTTTCGAGAAATATACGAGTACATAGCGTACAAACTGCCAGTGACAGCCACAATTTCCTTCCTCTTTTCGTTAATACTTTCTAATATATAAATTATTTTTGAAGTGTCAAAATGTACCAGAATATATAAAATGTCTATAAAACATTGCAAAGATAATGACTGAGCCGCAGATAGGCACGTAGAAAAGACAATTACACACTCTCAGCTATATTTTTGGCCATGGCCTTTGTCAGAAAACAAGAGCATACACACATTCACACAGTCACTCATACATAACTTGTGCACAGATGACCACTGTCTCCAGCCGCTGTGTCAACAATCTCTGATAATCAGATCCAAACAAACCACTTCTCACACCTTCTTGCCTCTCATTGGCAACTGCTAGGCTAGTGCCAAAAAGTGGTGGCAGCACTGACAGCAAGCTGAGGGGTGTGGCAGGAAGGGGAGAAGAAGTAAGAATGAGGGTGTAGGGAAGCGACACACGTACTCAGCTGCGCCAAGCCAACAACGATGCACAACATCTCAATAAACAAACAGTTTCATCTACTGAGACAAAAATGAGATTTTTTTATTCAAATTTCCCTGATGCGTTTGAAATTCCCTGATAGTCCCCGATTTCCAGAACTTGCTCTTAAAAAGAAATGGAAACATGCCTAGTGGAATGATGACTGAGATGAGTTAATTATAAAGAGACAATGAGCTTAGAATATCTGGAATGCAAATGAAAATAAATCTCTAAATTAAATGCTTCCCTGAGACATTTAAGTCTCTTTAGTAAGTCTCTTAAGTAAGCAGAAGAAATGAATTAAAATTTGTGCTGTGGCTGGGACGCAAACCCAGGTCATCTTGCTTGCTAGGCAGAAATGCTAACCGTTACACTGCCGCAGTACAATGGTCAACACTGCTGCACGATACGAACTGAAGTTTGTGTTGAGGAGGGCACTCAACTTGGGTAGTTCGTGTAGCAATGTTGATCATTGTACTGTGGTGGTGTAATGGTTAGCATTTCTGCCTAGCAAACGAGAAGACCTGGGTTTGAGTCCCAGCTGCAGCACAAATTTTAATTCATTTATTCTGCTTCAGTCATTATCCTGGCAAATGAAAATGATAAGAACAAGAAAAAGTTTGTAGAAGTCAGGAAACCTGGATCAAAGGATTTCAAAAAGATCAGTGTACAACCCATAAAAGATTAACTAACGAAGTCTTATTTCACACAGAACAACACAAGGAACTTTTATAAAACATTTAAAAATAGTTTAAAGAGGAACATAACACTAAGTATATAATAAAACTAAGAGCTGCAGAATACTCGACAACTACTTCAAAGAACTACACAACTGTAATCTACCAAAAGAATAATTTAATTTTGATAAGATAAACCAAATACAGCCAGACTCAAAACCACCAGCAATGGAGGAAATCTTAAAACAATTCAAAAATAGCAAAGCATTAGGAGAAGACAATATTGTCGCTGAATTACGGAAACACTCCAGTGACAACATTATTCTAGGTCTAACAGAAATCATTAATGGAATTTCGACAATGAACACCTTAGCATCAGAATGAATAACACCATTAATACATCCATTACTGAAAAAAGGAAACTAGAGAGCCCCATCTCAGACATGCCCAGTTCACCGGAAGTCCCTTATTGCAGCTGATAACACGTCTGGATGTAGCATAGGATACCGCGTACCTCCTAGTAAAACTAGAGAGGCATGTGAGTGGCAAAGCTATTCTACTTACCTGAATGACATCACAGATATGTACTGCGCATGCGCGGCATCACTGCAGTGCCTAGGACCAGTTCAAGGTCACACTCGCTGAGATGCGCTCACATGACCCACACACAGACCAACACACTGATCAATGTCTTAAATGGATTTTTTTTTTAAACAAGGGGAAAACAAAAATTCATGGGATAGAAGGAAGGGATCAGTATCTTTATTGATCCATTTTCTGTAGTAAAAAGTAAGATCTCCGTGAACTTTATTTTGGAACAGCTGCAGCTTCCTTTAATCCATACCGAGACAGCTTCATGTTCATTAATTTTTCTATG